>NC_139352.1:68303643-68518643 GCF_055883805.1 Amblyomma maculatum | reverse complement strand
TGAAGGGGGGGGGGGGGGGATAACGTTTTCTACGAATTCATGCAAGCCTATCTCCTGACATGCATGAACGATTGAGCGAACGTGAAACGTCTACAAGCTCGTAACGTTAACTGGAGGCTGGATCACAAGACAACACTAAGTATTTGTTTTTCGACAGCACGTATCCAGCAAAGAATTCTTGCCGGCATTACGTGTCTGTGCGGTTCTTCAGCTTACCAAGCATTCAAACCATTACTGATCGCTCTTAATTTAACTCATCTAAAGGCGGCGGGCCCTTAGAGAAGTTTCAAAGTCACGTGGCCACGTGCCACTTGGCGTCCATGAGTGCCTTTTGTTTGAGATGCTTTATTGATGTGTACAGGTATTCGCGGCGGCAAAAGGGCGTCTTTGTAATTTCCCTGGTCACCATCAAGTTCGGTAACATATTGTTACGAGTGGAAATCACGCACCGATGGGTAACATCACTCTGAAATCGATGGGCACCGCTTAGCTGCACAACTCAACACTTAGCGTCGTCTTCGTCCACACGCCCAGACACTTCTTTCTTCACTTGCTGAATGCCAGCATGGTACACCACATAACAATATGAAAATACTGCGAGACAGCCAATATAATAAATGAGCTTCTTTTGGCAAGGCACAGCAGTATGCCACTCGGATACTTCTTTTCTAGTATACCGTACTTGTTTCAGGGCAGAGTCTGGAACACCATCTTCCGGAGAAAGGTGATGTTCGAGTTGTTAATAAAGTTACCTTTAGCACCAACATGACTCACTTGGCTCCGAATTTACCTGAACGACCGAATAAAACTGTTCCTGCTTAGAATAGCAGCCTAATTTCAATTATGTTATGGGGCCCTTAGCTTAATTAAAAAAGAGAACCAGGTTTATGGGTGCATGAAATTTAGTTTTAAAAACCCGTATTGATAAGCTTCCTCTAGAGTCTATACATTAGTTGAGCCCTCGAGTGCCTATACAGAATACGTTCACTTATAACCACTGAAGTTCAGTACTTCCTTCCACTGAAATCTTTTTCTAACCCACATATTCTTAGCGCATTTCAGCCTGGAGTGCTGCCACTAATAAATAATACATGCAAAATCAACGAAAAATTTCAGAAGTACTTTGGCTATTTGTGCGTTGCGTGCCACAGAAGTTATCCATAGATGCATTGTTTTCTGTGAATTTTTCATTTCCATGTATTAACTTTACTATCTCGAGTTGGAGCAATTTGTACAAACATTATCTGCCCACAACTGAAAATCCTGTTCCGGTATGCACGCCCGCTATTCACAGGCAAGGACACAGATAGCATGAAATGCTCACAAGTTAAGACAAAACATTTGTGTGGCACTTAGGACCACTAAAGTGCGATAAGGCGAAAGCCTTTGTTTGAAACTTCGCTGTTTCCTGGTTTTACTGCGTCTGCTTCTATAGGCTGCGTGGTGCCGCGTTCGAGGAAACTCCAAATGAAAGGTGGCACACGGACGCCTGAATTGGTATGACTAGATAGCGTAGGCTACCAGCCAACATATAAAGCCCCGCTTAACCAAGCCGTATGAGCGTGTCTGCGTGGCCTAGAGGTAACGTGAATGCAAGTGTCTTGGCAGGCTGATTCTGATACCATCCTCCCATGTTAAAGGAGAGGTTCGAGTTCGCAGCGCCTGCCAAACGATAATGCCCTGTGATTGGTCGAGACCTCTATTACGTCATCCCCACCTCAGCGAATCAGAGCGTCTCAAAAGCGTGACACTTTTGCTGAAGACAACGATGAGCCATTGAAGGCTTTCGCCCTAATATGTAGGCTATCACGCTGCAACTGCCTTTAAATAAACTTCCTCGAAATGTCAATTTATAAAACACTCCTCTCTAAAGCTGTCACGATGATTATCATTGACTAGAACGTTCAACACCAAAAACATTTTACTTACTTTGAGGATTTTTGTTGTGTTTCAACACTGGGATCAAGGTTATTTTTGATTATTGATGCGGCCTTCTAAACTGCATAACCTGTATACATCAGATAAGCGAGCTTTTCATCTGTATTCATTTATTTCTTCTACAGAAATACGTTGTGTCTATGTACTTGTTATTTATCCTTAATACATAGTAATCTTAATAGCACACGATTGTTCACTTCAGCAATATTGATTGTAAGCACAAGAGTGTTTTCGTCCATTTCGACATACTGCTGCCGAAACTCTGCTCCTCATAATTCTGCCGAAAGCGGTGGCCTTCTCTGGCCTTAGCTTCCCTTTTGCTTTTTCCTGTATATCCAAGAAAAATGAAACAAACAAGTAAATAAACATCAAAGCATCAAATTTGACTGTCTTGGTGCCAGCAAAGAAGCCTGAGGGCAGCGCAGAGAGCTATGTACAGTAAAATGATACATGTAGCATTAAGAGAAGAAAATAAACAGAGGAGGTCAGTGAGGAAGCGCGATTTATTGATACGCTAGACGAAAAGACGGAGAAATCCGCATGTGTAGAGCATTCAAAGCTGCACGATTCCTTTGACGATCCTCGTGTGGGCATGCGTCATCTGTTATTTGGCCAACAACAACAAATTACGGACAGTCTTTTACAGTAGCCGAAATATGACCAATAAAATACAATCGTGTCATATGTGTCATATTAAGAAACTCACAGAGAGAAAGCTGCCACCGATGGCACACGGACAGAGTTAACTGGGAGATAAAGTAGAGGCCTGAGTTCAGTGGGCGTATTAATGCTGCTGCTCTTGATGATGCGACATGCTACACTGTAAGGTTCGAAAATAATTACGAGGGACTTACGACTAAAGTAGTGAAAGGCGAAAGCCTCAGTGCAGCATTCTGCTACGTAAATTGCACTAATTAGTAATTAATTAATTACAAAAATTGTTATAATTTGTGGTAGCTAATTAATTAATCCACTAATCAGCCAAGGATTAGTAGTTATTGAAATTTTCATTTGGTCATTTTTGTGATTATTTCCCTTTAGTCATTGATTAGTACCTAATTATTCAATTAATTAGTCATTGATTAATAATTGATCATTGATTGGTATATGGCCATATAAGGCACGCATTCGCGCATACGGTGGTGGTGCTCTGTGATTGGTCGAGACCTCTATGACATAATCCCTCTTCGGCCAATCAGAGCCGCCGCAAAAGCGGGACACATCTTGTCCACGACAGCATGAGCCATTAAAGTGTTTCGCCTTAATAGATCCTACTGCCCCTAGAATTTCGACCTGAAGATGTAGAAAACATTTCTGCCTGAGCAGTCTACTGTGATTTTTCTAGTGCATATAACAAACTAGTCTCCTTCTGCTTAAGTTCTTTTTGTTGTCTTCATTTTCTTTATTTTGTAGATGTAATTTTTTTTTCTTGTTTCTTTTTTTTTTTTGTCTGCGAACCCAAACTCCGCTAGTTTTTGTACATCACAGTACACGGACTTGATTAAAATAAGGGAGGCCAGTTAAGGTAAAACTTTATGCAGAGAAAAGGGGGGTGGGAAATCGGGAGATGATAAGCAGGTTAGTTAGTCCGCTCGCTTATTTCAGAGCTTCCCTGGCTGTTGCTGTTTCACGGACCCGTTGGATGATACTTAGCTGGGCGTCAAAAGCCTCGCCGGACTGAGCCGCCTCCTACTGCTCGTATATGTGTTTTTATGAGAGAGTTTCTGTGGTCTTGCAATACACATTCAAGGTGTGAGGAAAATAGTGGTAAAGGCGCCACCCCAAGGCAAATACAGCTGTAGTGTTAGCAAACTGTGACACGTGTTAGCAAACTGTGGCGAATATTGACAGAAGATATAAAGCTACGAATATAAATGTTTTTCCTTAAGAGGGCTATGCAGGTTTCGGTGACGGATATCCGCTTCAGTTGGCACCAGACTGGCTGACTTCGCTCAAACGAAATGCTTTACGAGTGGCCACAAAGCAAACTAGTCATGCCTCACTACACCTTACATTAACAACGTTTTAGAGATGAGATAAGAAACGGGGGCGCGGCCCCATCTGCAGAAATGTTGGGTTCAT
Organism: Amblyomma maculatum; assembly: GCF_055883805.1. Classification (NCBI taxonomy): domain Eukaryota; kingdom Metazoa; phylum Arthropoda; class Arachnida; order Ixodida; family Ixodidae; genus Amblyomma; species Amblyomma maculatum. Next base: position 68,514,623 of record NC_139352.1, on the reverse strand, counting down.
GAGCCCACATTACCCCCCTCCCCCCTCCCTCCCTCCCCTTCTCCTACCCCTTCTCTGAGATCAATGCGTGTTTTTCTGCCGCAGAAGTGTGAACGTAGCCAGAAAGGGGCATACAACGAATTCTTATTGAAACCAGCAATTGCACCTATATTATAGTTTTTCGCGCTGCGTTTAAAGCAGTTTGTTTGATTTCTGATTGGCAAGTTAGCTAGGCTGTGGTAATGATACAGGGTGTACAATATACTATTATACTCTATTCATTTTAAACGACAAGGTCGAATATTATGACAATGATGATGATGAGTAATTTTGAGAAATGAAAGTAGCTGCAGTCGACATCAATAGGCCATGGTAAGCAATCTAGATTGTCGCCGGAACGTTTTGTAACGGAGGTAAAGAAGATGGAAAACTAAGGAATTTAGTAGAATAGGGAATTGGACCTCTGACATCATGTTTCAACCTTGACTATACCTTCCTATTTTCTTTCTTCTCTTATTAACAGACCCTACTTGCCGACAGATGGCTTATACTGGAGATCACAACAGTAAATTGCTGAGTTGAACACCCCGAAGCGACGCGCGTGCCAGGAGAGACTCCGCAGGGGATACCTCCAGTTTAATATAAGACGCCTGAGGTTTTTTATATAGCTTCACATAGCACAGTACAGGAGCGCCTTTAGTGTGTCACCTCCATTAAAATACGGCGCTGCTGACTGGTTGGTACCAGCGTTCTTTATAAACAGGTGAACGCTAAAGCCAGTTAGCCACAGCAGTGGGTTCCCATTGGTCCGAAGGTTACCCTTTTTAGTCATTAGCCTTCCTGTAAGTGACGGCATTCTACTTTGATTAAGACGATGAACACACCAGGAAACTTCGGTAAAACGCCACTTCCACCGCAATACCATTTTTCTACAATGGCAAACAAGGCTCTAGCTGGTTGCTTTGCAGAGAGGATAGCTCATAGAGCACAATTGAAAATTCAGGAGACCGTCAAAACAGGCTTCTATCGCTCAATAAAAAGGAAATGAAAAGCCGCCTCCATGTGCTCGGGTGTCTGCTTGCACGCAGTCTGTGTGGCGCAGAGGAGCGCCCGACGAAATCTAACACGGGAGGCAAGAACGCCTCCTAGCGAAACGGCGGCGCTTCTGAAAGCGCTGCTTGGCTTGCAAGCAGAGCGTAATTTCAAGCAGCTCCGATGAAGCGCTTTGTTTGCATTGTTTTTCTTGCTGTTGTTCCCAGAGGCGTCGTTGCTTCTACGTCAACTGGTAAGTAGCATTAAACACTGTTCTCATCGTTCTCATTATCTGAACAAAGAGCGCAGAAGCAGCCCTGGTGTAAATTAATAGCTTAAGAGCTAGAAACAGCCTACCAGTAGTAACAGTACAAGTAGCAGCACTAAATAGCCATTGGGGGGTATGGATGCTTCTTCTGTGCCGTCTTACAAAGACGTGTTGCTGAATATCGGTGATTCCGATTATTTGCGTAGGCCAGCTTTGTCAGCATTTATACAGTAGAGTTACTCTCCCGCTTGCAGATTACATATGTAACTGACGTTACATTGTGCTTTCATTGTTTTTGGTGATTACTGGCATGTTAAAGCTGATAGCGTTCCGTGCAGTATAATCCGTGTTGTACGTGAAAGTATGGTACTGTAGTGGGCCATTATCATGTAATGCATAGTGCACTGCAGTGCAGCATTCTTCTGCACTTTCTTTTTGATTAGATATCAAAGCACATCGACATATCATATTTTGGAGTAACTTATCACGAACAGAGGTTTGCGTTCTCGATTTTCAGGAGATATTTTCGACGACACCTACGTGACGCATGTTGCATATCTGAAGCGGAAGCTCTTCAAAGACCGATTGTACGACCCAGCCTCCAGGCCTGCAAACCACAGCTCCGAACCGACGGTCGTGCGCATCCCGGTCAATTTTCAGAATATCAACCACATCGTAAGAACCTTGGTCTACCCTCCTTTACTTTGAAGCGACTGCCAAACTAGGATCTGTTATGCCTATTTTACTCATAATTCAGTGGTCGTGCACATTAATGAACGTCCAATATTTCAGGCGAGAACGATAGAAATTTTGCAAAACAGGCTGCTGTTATTGTTTCTCTTCTAATACTGTTGCAACAGCGTTGTAACTTTGGGCGGTGGGGAGGTCCTATCCTTCATATCGATGCCCAGTAGATAACATGGTTAAGCTTAATTTACAAGAAAGCCTTCTTCACATATACTTGTATCCGTTTGGCTAATAATTATTCACATACAAAAAAGTAGTCTCGGTGATGGTGTAACGGAGAGACAACTTTTGACCGACGAATCCCTTGCATTAATGATTTGCTTTTCGATGGTGCATCACATTTAACCGTAATACAAATATATCGCTGCATACTGTGGCCTCAAACACTTAGTGCTCAGCACCTCTGAAATGAGTTTGTCCCACTGCGGCCATATCGGCAATAAAACCTTCTTAACGCCTTCATGCCACCAAATTCTCTGCCCTTCCGATTTCGTATGTGATCCGCTCATCGCGATTGTCACTCTAATCGACTACTCTAACTATTTTTGTGCATTGCAATATCATAATTGTTAGGAAGAACCTCGCCAAACAGCATTGAGCAGAAATCAAAGTGGACAAGGGTTGAGGCCGACATTTCGGCAAATCAGCTATTCAGTCAGTGCTACAAGTCTTTTATTTTTTTTAGCTTTCATGGCAGCATCCTCGATCCATTCTCTAGCTGATCTAGTAAAAGTCCGAACTGAAGTGCCTTATTAATTATTCTGACTTTAGATCGACGATGCTCGTTAGAATTCAAGGAGAAGGTGTACAGTCTAATTTCACAAAGTCATGTTACGTCATAGATAAAAAGATGCTTACCCAATTTCAGGAGCTGGTGGACGGTTGGTTTTTGGTGGTCATTTGGCTTTGTATGGTAAGTAAACTAGAGTGCCATTCTTTATCTTTCTGTGATAATTTGTGGTTGGTGCCAATTTTGTGGCCTTTTCGATTTGAAAAGGTATTTTGAGACATGTTCACATGTCGCGGACGTCTTCTTTGATGTTATATTAACTCTGGTTCTCAAGTCCGTAAAATTTCGTTTCCGTCAGCATCGTGTCTGCATGTTTGGTGCGCCAGCAGGGGCGAGCAAATAGGATTTTCCGATTGCGTACTATACGATATGATGATATAAAAGTGGCCTTTAAATATTCGATTCTTTATTTACCGCGCAACGCTGATCCAGAAACCACCGCAAATTAAATGACCGACCATGTCGAACTATAATTTTCAAGAATATGAACAGTACGTTCAATATAGATGTCAATGACAGAATCTTGGAGAACCTGTGGCTTAACCTCAGAAACTAACTTCCGGATAGGTATTTCTGGTGTTCAAAAAAAAAAAAAAAAAAGAAAAAAAAAAGAGAATGTCAGATGAGTACTTGTAAGGTGCCCCTCTAGCACGACTTAGCAAACTACCCCCGTGACCTATTTATTTCGAGTCCGCCTGCCACGCAGAGGTTTTGATTTCGAAACCCAATGCCGACAAAACTATTTCATTGCATTACTTCCGTTTTCCAGCTGTCCCACAGATCTCCACTCTAATAGGCACTATTGTGTGTTAACCACGTCAGCTGTAAAAACAACCACAATGCCGGACAGAGTTTCACTTAACGGGTCCACTAATTAGGTCGCATCGACACCTACAAAAGTGTATAACATTGAACAACCGTCGCCATAGGCCCAATTGGTAGAACATTGTACGCGAAATGCTGAGGTCGTGGGTTCAGATCCCACCAGTGGCATGTCTTTGTTTTCTCTCCTAATTTCTAATTGCCCTTCAACTATCAAATTTATTAAATTTACCTTGAGCAACACCCTATTCAAAAACTAGCATCCCCCTATGCTTTCTTTGATGACAGAGCTAGTTTATTCCCGTTGTATAGGTGAAATAAAGTTAAATAAGAATGGTACGTCAAAATTTGAGATGATTTCGAGCGTTTCACTCATATTTAGTATGACTAATAACCTTTCGATGCAGCTAAAGAGATTAATGAGCTCATGTCATTTTGATGCTGCGTAACTTCTTCATGTTTCTTCATGCGTTTTAGAACTGGGAAGACGACCGCCTGATAATCAGTCATGAGGACTACCAAGGAGTGCCTCATATCAGTGCCGAGCTGAGTGAAGCTTGGTGGCCTCGAGTGGACATCGTCACTGCGTGAGTGTTACCTGGGCCCACTTGCACGAAGCAAATTATGCACCCAACTTTGGATTTAAAAGTTGGTATTGGGGGAAAGTAAAGGCGCAACCATGCTTTTCGGCAGACACCTGAGCCGCGCCGCGAGAGAAGAGAGCAAGGTAAGATTGAAAGAACAAAGAGAGGAAGAGGTTCGTCAGTGGAGGGCTCCGGAAAAATTTCGATCACCTGGGAATCTTTAATGAGCACTGATGTCGCATAGCACACGGGCGCCCTTTGCGTCTCACCTCCATCTAATCACGGTTGTCGCGGCCTCTGACGGAACATGTACATCACAGAGCATGAAACGTCCCAAGCGTTAAGGTTGCACTCTATATGAGTACATTGGGCCCGATACGCTCTCCTTCGTGTCCTAAGCCATGCTAAGAAAAGGAAAATACACCTGAGCGCTGTTAAGTATAGGTGCTCAAATTTTCTTTCGAAATCTCTTTTAAAAGAACGGATCGAGTTGGAGAACGGAAGCGGTGGCCTCGGGGCCTCTTTGTTGACAAGTCTGCAGCTGACTAGCATTGTATCGCAGTTATAAAATAATTACCAATGTGGAGTGTCTCTCTCACGAGATTATAGGTACTTAAATTTTGTTTGTAAGGAGAACGATTTATGTAGTGTAGACCTTCCTACCGTATTCTTTCCTTCACTCTCTAAAATGCAATGTTAGGCATACAGCCATAAAAATACTTCCCTGTCTTCATCTATAGCATGTGTGGTGAGCGTTCAAGCAAAAATAAAAAAAAAAGCAAACGCAGCTGAAATTTCGACTTTCTTTTCAGGAGACAACAAGATTCCGATTTTCTCCCACAGTCGCTTGTAGTACAGGCCGAAGGGGATATGTGGATATGCTACAGTGCCAGAGTTCGCTCACCGTGCTCTGTGGATACGAAATATTTTCCAAACGACGAGCAGGTGAGATCCACGAAAAAAGAAATTTTCATAACTGCAAATGTTGCGACATATCCTCACGTTTTAAATCACTACTGCGTGCACCGCGGGCACTGCGCGTCTACGTAGAGCAGGGCCCTAGATTCAGGACTAATCGCCCCTAATATCAGGCAAGTTTACTAATAGCCACTGATATTAGGCAAGTGTAGCACTTGTATTCGCTATGATTTTCGTAGATTCCGATCATCATTATCCGGTAATTGTATGTTAATTCATCTAAGCAAAATATGCTTTATATTTATTCTTATCGACCTCAATTCTTATTTGAGATTCGTGTTTACTACAGCTCGTCTCGTCACCAGAGCTAACACTACAAACGAAACGATCCGGGCTAGTTTGCATTTAATCTGAAACGTGCAGCGATATGTGGAAAACAATTCAGCAAATGGAAAGGAACACAACTTACATGTACGCAACACATCGCAATTATCCCGAGCATGGCACCGCTTAATCCGACAGGGTTAGGAGTATTGGGAAAACTATAACTTTTCTTGGTTGTCTGGTGAAGCCGAAGCCTCGGCCTGGAAGCAGTCTAAGCTGTGTCAAAGATGATTGCATTCAGAAGTAGCGGTGTATTACTATTACTAGCACTATAGAAACAAACATAACGTTGTAAATAGGGCTGCTTAGTAATTTTTAATTCGCAAATATTAAAGCGAAAGCCTTAATTAGCTATGCTTGCGAAAACGTGTCCGAAAAACGAGGAAGCAAAAAGTGAAAGCAAAACACGGAAGCAAAATATGGAAGCTAAGCGTACCGTTTGATATTACGTCACATTAAAACGAGACTGGAAATTATGGATGTGTGTGTAAATGACAAGTGGCATATAAATATCATGTGAATCATTATAGGTTAGTTACGCGCCATAATCACTTTTCATGAGTCAGTCAGATCGGAGATCCAGTGTACATGACTATGGAGTCCATGACATGTGTAAGCCTAAGTCATGGCGATGACTAGTCTCTACTAATGACTCTAAAAAGTTCTGAATCCTGACACTCAAAAATGTCCAATTATGACATTCTAGGAGCTATTAAGAGCAACCAATGCACATGTTTTTGCATTTCTCCCATGCATCTCTCTGCAGTGGTCTCAAAGTTTTGTTAATGAAAATTAGTACTTAGGATATCCGAGTACATGTATGTACTCTATGTATACCCGAGTACATGTATGTATGTACTGAGGTAACGTATGTAGGTTCCCATACGAAGTAGTTCTAATAGTATAGAATCCGCAGGTGTGCAGCATTCAGCTGATGTCCAGCGCTTACACCGACAGCGAGGTGAAGCTGGTCTCGGGGAAGGTATGGGGTACCCACCAAGACAACGCCAGCACCGAGTGGAACGTCACCGGCATCACCTTCGCCAACCGCACGGAGCTGAACCGGTACGTGTAACAATACTAATTGTCTCGCATGTTACATGCGGTGTATAGAGGTATAGTCAGACTTTTAAAGTTAACGCTGCTCAAGTCACACTGAGGACAAATTGAAGTCGTCCTGTGTGTTGATATACCACTGCACTGTAACGACAAAGCGATGCGCCCTCGTCCACAACGGATCTGTGATGAATAGAAACTCTGCTTTCGTATTGAAATCACAGTAATGAGAAGCATATAACCAGGAGAAGACTGCGCACTGAGGCAGCACTTTTTTTAGAGTCACGTGTAACATTTCGAAAAATTATTTAAACAATGATATGTTGTTCATAGGCATGTCCAAAGCACAGTTAGAGGAGGTTTCTGAATAAATGAGCCTGGTCTGTTTATGCGGAACATTATTTTTTTGTAATTAAAGGTTAACCTTGGATTCCCGCGTGTTGTTTCTGTGCAGATGTGCTCCTTTAAATAAATATGCTACACTAACTCTCCCAAGCTGGTGTATTAGCAGGTTGTTTCGAAAGAATTAAAATTCCGGGGTCACACACAAATGAACTTTTTATAACATAACTATATTATGTAGTTATGCCAAGTAAACGCTGTTGGCGTCTGTATTGACATTGAAATAAGACGAACCAAACAACGTCGTGTCCGTGGGAAAAGAGTGGGATGAATGGTTTTGTTTGGTTTTAGGGGCTTAACGCCCCAAAGCGAGTTAGGCTATGAGACACGCTGTAGTGGAGGACTCCGGAAATTTCGACCACCTGGGGTTCTTTAACGTGCACTGACATCGCACAGCACACGGGCGCCTTGCTTTTCGCTTCCATGGAAAAGCGGCCGCCGAGGCCGGGATTCGATCCCGCATCCTTGGAAACAGTAGTCGAGAGCCGTAATTCTACTGTGCCACCCCGGCGGATGGGATGAATGGTACAGCCGTTTCTTTCATCTTGATGCAACGGAAAGATGTAAAGGGAAGCATTATAAAGCAAGTACGCATTATAGAATTCGAACACGAGTTGGGCAGTGCGGCTGTTGGCAGCTCACTAAATGGGCGCGCGGTGTCAGCTTTGACGTGACATAATCACGTGAACACATCGCGTGAACCTACGAAGTGACTGGCCCAACTATCTTTACTAGTTTTCAACATGATGAATTACGCGATCTCTCAGACGCCTCTGTTCCCCAAGTTGAATTCGCGAGGTCGTCACCAAGGGTATATGGCACAAAAAAGTCAATCGTAATCTCGTGATATATACTCGTTGGTGATTTCAGGACCAGTACCTTAACTGGTATAACTTTTGTTACTTAATACGTGGCAGTGGAAAGAAACCACTTCAAAATGGTGCCACCAGAAAATGCGATGACTGTGTTTCATCCCCAAGGGCTCTTCTGTAATAATGAATTTATTTCCTTTGTCACGCGTTTTTTTTTTTCTCCGCAACATGTGCATTTTACCTTTCTGGCATCTCGTTTGTTGCAAAAGTAAAGTGAGTTGGGCGTCAACTTGTAGCGATCCAGTTCGGTGACCATAAATAAAACATCTATCACGTACAAAAGGCTCTCTCCAAGATGTGTTACAAGAGTGTGGTACAAAAACTATGTTACGACAATGCGGTAGGGCGTAGACTCCAATTACATACTTGAAACCATGGCAACGGGCATAAGTAAAGCTTTCATAATTCTAAACGATAATCATAATACATTCCTCTACACAATGTGTTGTCACTACGGCCTGTTTATCATGCTTGTACTCTTGTATGCATCCTTGTAAAGTTTTCTTTTCTTTCGTTGATTTATCATGCGACTCTAGTTGCTCAAGCTTAAATTACTGTGTACAGTGGGAAAAAAATGCTGAGATTCAGCCTGGGTAGGTCACGCGTCTTCGCATCCTTTGGGCCTCGTCTGTTCTGGCGGGATCTTTCATAATGCCAAAACTTAGTTGGTCCGGTTTATAGTGTTTCACGCCCCAAGGAGAATCAGACTATGGTGGCTGGTTCGATTTGCAAAATCTAACGGCTCATAGCGATTCAGACGATGAATAACAGTGCAGTGAAGGGCTGCAAATAATTTTGACCGCCTGGGGTTGTTTAGCGTTCACTGACATCGCACAGCACCCGAGCATCTTGATCTTCGTTTCCATGGCAACCGCAAAGACCAGCGATGAGTGCGCATGCTTTACTTCAGCAGCCAAGCACCCTAACTTCTGTTCTATTATGACTGCATGGAGCAAGGTCTCTTCCCCATTGCCAGAGCTGACTTGGGTAACAATTCGAGTCCAAGTTCATCTGCATAGAAATAAACACCCCCTCCATATTTTTGAAGCACATTCACTGCGTGTATAGCCAAGAGATATGCAGAACAGGTTATTCCTGTTATTCAATTGCCGCTTGGAAAACAGGATGGTAAACAAGTGGTCGACGCAACACTAAAAAAAGAAACAGACTGCCTCGACTCAATACGGGAGCTTCTCAATAAGAGTATATGTGGGTGGCATCCGTCCCGTTATGTGGGTCTTGTCTTTATCCTTAAAAACGGCATTTCATTTTTTTCCCCTCTGAAACCATGTGTTTCTAAACCTTTCGCATCCTGCCCTTTCCATGCGTGTCTGACAATTTTCTTGTTTGCAATTTCTTTATTTAACCATGCAGATCCATTGTTGAGGTATTTTTTCACCTCCGAAGATATAACTTTCGCCACCGCTACACCACCATTTGGCCCTGCGTCGCTTCGGCGTTGGTCCTGCTGGCCACGTTCTGGGTGCCTCCCGACTCGGACCGAAGGCTGATTGTCTCATGCCTGAATGTCTTGTTTGTCGCGCTCATGCTCCACAGGACAGCGGCTGCGATTGGTTCGTCAGTGACGGCGTCGAACATACGTGAGTCATAGTCGGCGTTTATTATAACGGTACTTATAGGAAAGCATTTTAGCATAGACAAAGCGTAAACTGGTGACTTGATAACAGACGGCTGCGTCCATGAACTCCTTTTTTTTATGTAATAGGCCGTTTCTTATATTTAATAGACGTCTTTTTAATATTTAGTGTACGTTCATAACTCTCCAGTGTCCATATTGAAAGTAGATAAATCTACAAGCTATTTATACTCGTGATAGGGAAGAAATGTTTCTTAAGTCGAACACAACTCAAATTTGCAGTAACTTCCACCGCAATTTCTTCGTTTCAAAAAATAGCATGTTTTAAAACTATTCTTGTTACTAAACATAAAAAGCTAAACGCCAGGTGAATTCAACAACCTTCAGAATTTTGTTGTCTCCTGCTTGTTTGATACAAGCAATAAAAATATGATGTCATTTGCTGCTTCGTATTGTCAGCACAGTAATACAAGCATAGCATTGTTGTACTGAACTGCTCCTTTTCTTTTTAGATTGTATCCGAGAATAATCAGTCCGTAGGCGGCGCCCACATAATCAATAGGCAATCATTAAGGTTTCTGTATCGAAAGTCTTTAGATTATACCTGGGTGTAAGAAAATTTATAAACAGGTATATATACCTGATCAACCGGGTGCCTACTATACGAGTACTAACGCTCAATGAAAGTTGCGCGCGTCAACATGACCCCTTGAAGCAGCGGATCCACAATAGCACCGAGCTGCTCTCCTGCTGTCGATCTGTGCTAATAATTTCTACCGAACTGCAGCTACCCCTGCTGCTTACATATCTGCCCATAGAATCACTATATATTAGATAATGACGCTAGCGTTTGCATGCATTCTGTTTAATCTTCATATAACGTTCTTCACATTATTGCCAAATTCTAGCTCAAAGTTTGATAAGCAAAGACAACGAGCGGCACAAAGGGCTGAAGGCGAAAAGAGGAACACCAGGAAAACTGCCGCCTTCGTACACAACTGTTGCTGCCCCAGCTGTATAGAAGATAATTCTTATCCGGCGCACGGACTCTATCTGAATTTCCTGCATCGCAACCGAAAAATATGGCATTTGCTTTGGTGCGAAAAAGTATGTATGGGCCGAGGACTTCTCAAGCCGTAGGCACACGGCTTTTCCCTCGGCCTCTTTCCACCATTTCGTGGTAAAATAAAGATTGTATGTATGTATGTATGTATGTATGCATGTATGTATGTATGTATGTATGTATGTATGTATGTATGTATGTATGTATGTATGTATGTTGTAAGAATGGGGGGTTTATTCAGCGGATCAACAGGACTTGATCAGCAGGACTGAGCAGATCAGCTTCGAACACAGCGGCAGCGAACACAGGCAGATCCAGCACGCACAGCGATCACGATGCCACTGACTGGCATGTTCCTTGTGCACTTCTTCCTCTTCACAATTACCCGCGGGACGAAGAGGAGACATCCTGGCGACTTACGGTGTGAGCAAGACGGCAGGGTCGTAATAGGGTTTGAGGCGCTGGACGTGAACAATCTCGCGTCCGCGCCGGCGTAGATCATGGGACGGCGTAACAGGTTCCACCACATAATTAACCGGAGAGGTGCGCTCCAGAACACGGTATGGGCCATGATATTTAGCAAGAAATTTTGAAGACAGTCCAGGGGCATTGGAAGGTATCCATAGCCACACAAGAGCGCCAGACGAGAAGTGCGGTGTCGAGTGTTGGCTGTCATGGTTGGATTTATGGCGGTACTGGGTGTTGGCCGTGAATGCGCGGGCGATTTGTCGACAGTCTTCCGCATGCTGGGCTGCTTGAGACGCAGGTGTATACTCTGATATGTCTGGCTGATACGGGAGTATGGTGTCGATTGTTGCAGAGGGGTGACGGCCGTAGAGGAGAAAAAAAAGGAGAGAAGCCAGTAGTAGACTGCGTTGCGGTATTGTATGCGTACGTGACATACGGAAGGACGAGGTCCCAGTTTGAGTGGTTGGAGGAGATGTACATAGAGAGCATGTCGCCAAGGGTACGATTAAAACGCTCAGTGAGGCCATTAGTCTGGGGATGATAGGCGGAGGTGGTTCTATGAATTATGTTGCACTTGGTGAGCAAGGCTTTTACAACATCACTCAAGAAAACGCGTCCTCTGTCGCTGAGCAGCTCTCGAGGTGCGCCATGGCGAAGAACAAATCGCTGCAAAATGAAGGAAGCTACTTCTGACGCTGTGGCAGATGGAAGTGCGGCGGTTTCTGCATACCTCGTCAGATGATCAACGGGTACGATAGCCCAGCGGTTGCCGGCCGCAGTGTAGGGAAGCGGCCCGTACAAATCAATGCCGACGCGGTCGAAAGGACGTGGTGGGCTGGGTAACGGCAGCAACTCTCCAGCAGAACGTTGAGGAGATGGCTTGCGACGTTGACAGGTGAGGCATGAGCGAACGTACTTGAGTACAAAGGTGTACATACCCCGCCAGTAGTAACGCAGCCGGAGACGAGTGTATGTCTTGAAGACGCCCGCGTGACCGGATTGTGGGTCAGCGTGGAAATAGTCACAAATTTGCGAACGTAGCTGCCGGGGAATAACTAGCAACCACTTGCGGCCATCTGCACAGTAGTTGCGGCGGTAGAGGAGGTTATCACGAATGGCGAAGTGGGAAGCATGGCGGCGGAGAGCACGCGATGGAGAAGCAGCTGTAGGATTGGAGATAAAATCGAGGATAGAGTTTATCCAAGGATCTTGCCGCTGCGCTGACGGCATGTCATTGATGTGAAGCGATGGCGGGGAGTCGTCGGAAGGGGAAAGGCTCGCGACCTCAGCTGTAAGGGGGCAGCGGGAAAGTGCATCGGCATCGTGATGTTTGCGGCCAGAGCGGTAAACAACGCGGACATCATATTCCTGAAGGCGAAGAGCCCATCTTGCCAGTCTGCCGGACGGGTCTTTCAGTGAGGAAAGCCAGCAAAGCGCATGGTGGTCCGTCACTACGTCAAAAGGGCGACCATAGAGGTAAGGGCGGAATTTAGTAAGAGCCCAAATAATCGCTAAGCATTCTTTTTCAGTGACAGAGTAATTGGATTCAGCCTTCGTGAGTGTACGGCTAGCATAGGCGACCACGTATTCAGCATAACCTGCTTTGCGCTGAGCGAGCACAGCGCCGAGACCAATACCACTGGCGTCTGTGTGGACCTCAGTAGGCGCTGTGGGGTCGAAATGACGTAGGACAGGCGGTGCCGTGAGGATATGTCGTAAAGCATTGAAGGCATCGTCGCACGCTGGTGACCACGATGAAAGGTCGGAACTGCCGGACAGAAGTTCTGTCAAGGGAGCAGCAATGGAAGCAAAATTCTTAATAAAGCGGCGAAAGTAAGAGCACAGCCCGAGGAAGCTACGTAGATCTTTGATGGAAGTCGGTTTGGGAAAGGCTGTTACGGCACGAAGTTTGGCAGGGTCTGGAGATACACCTTCTTTGGAAACAACGTGGCCGAGAATGTTGAGCTGGCGGGCGGCAAAACGACATTTTTTCAAATTCAGCTGCAGTCCGGCATCAGATAGGCAGGTCAAAACGTGCTTCAGACGGTAGAGGTGTGTGTCAAAGTCACGAGAAAAGACGACAATGTCATCGAGGTAGCAGAGGCATGTCTTCCACTTTAGGCCACGCAAAATGGTGTCCATCATCCGCTCAAATGTTGCCGGAGCATTACAAAGGCCAAACGGCATAACTGTGAATTTGTACAAGCCGTCGGGAGTTACAAAGGCAGTTTTGGGGCGATCAGCCGCTTCCAAGGGGACTTGCCAGTACCCGGAACGTAAATCTAGGGAAGAAAATAGTTCGGCGCCTTGCAAACAATCGAGAGCGTCGTCGATGCGCGGGAGAGGATAGACGTCCTTTCGCGTTATCTTATTAAGGCGGCGATAATCGACACAGAAGCGGATAGAACCATCTTTCTTTTTTACAAGGACAACAGGTGAGGCCCAAGGGCTGCTTGAGGGCTGAATCACGCCATTCTGGATCATTAGGTCGACTTGCTCTTCTATAGCCTGGCGTTCGGTTGCAGACACACGATAGGGACGCTGTCGTAGTGGTGCGTGGGTGCCGGTGTCGATGCGATGAGTGACTGCAGAAGTTTGACCCAAAGAACTTTGATGAGAGTCGAAGGAGGAGCGAAAGTGATGTAGTAGGTTCAAAAGCTGAGTGCGCTGCTCTGGAGGAAGATCGGCATCGATGGAACGGAGAAACAAGTCTGTAGAGGGGGGAGCGGGCGCAATTGAAGGGGGGCTGAGCGCAGTCACGGCACAGTGCGGCGCGTCGTCAGGTTCCTCAGAGATCAGAAGAGATGCGATTGGCTGGATACTTCCGAGACATTCGCCATGGCGCAAAGCAGTAGGGGAGTTAAATGGGTTAGAGACCCATAACATGGAAAAGCCAGCGGAAATAGCGAGCACTGCGTAGGGCAATGGAAGGCACTTGCGGCGCAGGAAAGTATGGGCTGGTGTGAAGAGAACGGTGTCATCGCTAAGAGATGCACAAGCGACACGAACAAGCACTGAAGAGCAGGGAGGAAGGTCGATATCTTCGGCGACGAGGGCTTTAGCACCGGAATTTGACTGATCAGCGTCTGGTAAGGCATCGGGCATAGTCGAGAACCCCACTTCAGCTCGAGCACAATCGATAATAGCAGCATGACGCGACAGGAAATCCCAGCCTAAAATTACAGCGTGCGAGCAACTTGGCAGCACGACGAACTCAATCGTATAAAGGGAATTTTGAATAACTACTCGAGCGGTGCACGCTGCTAAAGGCTTGATATGCTGAGCGCTGGCCGTTCGCAACGAAAGTCCCGCAATTGGCGTCTTCACTTTCTTTAAAGTGCGACATAGTTTTGCGTCCATTACCGAAATCGCAGCACCAGTGTCAATTAGAGCCATGACAGCAACACCCTCGACGAAAACTTCAATTAGGTTTGTCGGCGACAGATGAGGACTTGGGAAGTTCGACTGGGTCGCAGTTCTCGCCTCAGGAACTGCGGCCTCTAGTTTTCCTCATGTGAAGCGTTCTGTCGACGTCGCATCGGAGAGATAGAGCGGCGTCGCGGCGACGGTGAACGGCGGTCGGACATGGCTGAGCGGTCTGGGGAGAACTGAGGGCCAGCTGGAGGCTCAGTAGGCGCGGAATACTGAGGCGTCGGAGACCAGTATGCAGAACCATGAGTAGGTGGTGCCGACACCAGGAGACGGTTGCGGCAGTAACGAGAAATGTGTCCAGCAAGCCCGCAAGTGTAACAGATTGGCCGGTTATCCGTCGTGCGCCAGGGATTACGTGGTCTTGGAGCCGGTCGCATAAACTGCGCAGGTTCTCGCGCAGGCGCAGGAGGCGGCTGAACGTAGGCTGGTGGCGGTGGAGCATATGCAGGTGGCTGTCGGGCCGCAACAGCCGCATAAGTTAACGGCGCTGTAACAGGCATGGGTTGAGGGGCTGGAGGAAGAGATTCAGCTACCTGTTCTTGAATAATGTGGCGCAAACTAGGAGCTAGGTTTGAGGAAGGTTCTTGATGGCAGGATATAAGGGAGAGCTGTCGAGCAACTTCTTCCCGAATGAAGCTCTTAATTTGTGGTAGGAGCGCAGAATGTTCACATGCATCTGTCAGGCCAGCAAGGGACTCGGAGTGCATGGTGTTCGCGCGAGTTATGGCCCTTTGTTTTCGCAGTTCATCATAACTTTGACACAGTGTGACCACTTGTGCGACGGTGCGGATATCTCGAGCCGACAGCATCTGAAAGGCATCGTCATCGATGCCTTGCAGAATGTGCTTGATCTTCTCGGCCTCTGACATGTGTGGGTTAATGCGCTTGCACAGGTCGACGACGTCCTCGATATAGCTCGTGAAATTTTCGCCAGCTTGCTGAGACCGCGTACGCAAGCGCTGTTCAGCGCGGAGTTTCCTCACAGCTGGTCGGCCGAAGACTTCAGAGAAGCTGGCTTTAAACGCGGACCATGATGGAATGTCCGCTTCATGGTTTCGAAACCATAGGTTTGCTACGCCGGTGAGATAGAAAATGACGTTGCTTAACTTTGTTTCCGCGTCCCATTTGTTGTAAACGCTTACTCGTTCATAGGATGCGAGCCAGTCCTCGACATCGTGGTCGTCAGTGCCGCTGAAGATGGCGGGGTCACGCTGGCGGAGGGAGCCGGGGCAGATGATGGCAGAGCCAACTTGTACGGCTTGGTGGTTGACGTCCTCAGGCATCGCAGGAGGTGGTAATGTACGGCTGCGGAGTTCCAGGGCGAGAGGATAGATCTTACCCCGCACCTCCACCAAATGTAAGAATGGGGGGTTTATTCAGCGGATCAACAGGACTTGATCAGCAGGACTGAGCAGATCAGCTTCGAACACAGCGGCAGCGAACACAGGCAGATCCAGCACGCACAGCGATCACGATGCCACTGACTGGCATGTTCCTTGTGCACTTCTTCCTCTTCACAATGTATGTATGTATGTATGTATGTATGTATGTATGTATGTATGTATGTATGTATGTATGTATGTATGTATGTATGTATGTATGTATGTATGTATGTATGTATGTATGTATGTATGTATGTATGTATGTATGTATGTATGTATGTATGTATGTATGTATGTATGTATGTATGTATGTATGTATGTATGTATGTATGTATGTATGTATGTATGTATGTATGTATGTATGTATGTATGTATGTATGTATGTATGTATGTAGTCCAGTTGCGTTAAATTATAACGGACATGGCAGCTGGAAGATTGGGGTTCAAAAGTATTGTTGCAGTTTGGCCATATTATGTCGCGAATAAAAGAAAGATGGATTACAGTCTTGTTATTCAAGTGTGGCTTGAAAATTGTACAGTCATTCACATCACAGAGTTTGCTTTTTGAACCTCTTATGGAGCACTCGCTCCACCTCTGAAGCGTTAAAGCTCTTCTTAGAGTGAGGACGACCCTTTTACTAGGCTTCCCGGGAATTTTGGTCGTTAAAGGCGCTATCCTGCGCTATGCAGCTATAGATTAATTGCGTGCGAATATTCATGAACACGAATCGAATATTGGTATGTTTCGTGGCATCATCCAAAGTGCAGAACAGTTTCGAGATAATTGCTCATTGACGTTCACGCAAGCGCTGGCATAGGTCTCTGTACAGAGGAAAGCTGTATAGAGTGTTCTGAAACTTCAAAGATGAAAAACAAATTGCTCAAGTCCTGAGTTCAAACCAGGGGCTGCCGGCTAGCCGGGCCAGTCGCTCTGCCAACTAAGCTAACCAGGGCGGCAAACTTTCAGAGGCACCGTAAGTGCTACGTTACACAGCCCTGCAGTGGGCTCGGCGAATTATCAAAATTTTGAATACGAATCAAATATTGTTGTTCGTCTCCCAACATCCAATTCTAGAAGAGAATGTTCGAAAATTTCCAAGTAGTGAGGACCCAGGGAGCCTCAAATTTCCAAGAAGAGTACAACCGCTTTCTGAAACATTTGTTTTCTGCTTTCCTCATAAATGCCTCTCTTGTTGAATATTTCAGTACTCTTCCTGGGACTGGCGACCGTTGTGCAAGCAGCGGCGGCAGTCGGGAACGTCATTGCGCTGAATTTCCTGGCTTCTGGAAGACATGTTCAAGTTCCTTACACTCTTCAAAGCGCCCTCAGTGGCACAGCTGGGACCGTCCTCTGCCTGACACAACGCGAGCAGTCAAAGACTTTCTCCCACCAGGCTGACGAAGAACAACAGCTTTCCACATTTGGCACCACTCCTAAGCCTAACGGGCACTGGTTACTGTCAGTGCAGGCTCTGGACCGACTCTTCTTTCTCACATTTGCGTTCATGACTCTGAGCTTACTGGTGTAAACCATTGATAATGTGGTGGGACTTCTTCCAAACTATGGTACACATAACAGCGTAAATAGCGACAACTACGACAGTTGGCTCGGTTTCCAAGCTTGCGCGCAAGTAAATGAACAGCTATTCTGTTAAAAGTCTGATAAAAACCAGCACAACGCATTTCGTAAACACTTTCTAAACAAACTCTAATTAGAACACACGCGTTTTCCCCCTTTGTTTCACACACAAAAAATAACCTTGCTCTTGGCGCATGATAGCCTTAGTTGCTTATGCGCCAAAAAAAACCCAACAACAACAACAAAAAGTTCAGTCGTGTCTTATGTGCATAAACCAGATCTGAAAATAGTCCACGTGAATCGCATCAAGGATCATTATCAGCATGGTTATTCCATGCGTTGTTATAATCAATGGGAAAGTAGTAACTTAGAAGGCGTAATGTGCCCCGTTTACTTAATTCTGCCCGTTCCTGTGAAAACAACGATATCACTGCAGTCTGTGTTCTGCAGGACTATGGGACGGTCTGGTAAAGCGCAGTCTAGATGACAATATATTTTCATGTAGCATGAAAAATTAAAGCATGAGTGAAGGAAAACATACGTTGCTTAATCTTAGAGGTACCTGAACACGAACTTGTGTTTGACGTATGTGACGTCGTGTGATGTCGCGTGTCTGACATCAACAGTGACGTGTGTGCCATGTGGTTTCCCTAGTGAAAAAAGCCGTATGAGTCACAGTAACCTCATACAGATTTCTCATATAACGTAATACAAATGTCATGCAAGCTCATATATTTCTCATAGGTTGAATGAGATTTGTATGAGATGATGTGAGATTTGTACGAATTTAGGATGACTTTAGTATGAGAATTTGTATGAGGTTATTGTGACTCATAGGGTTTTTCAGTCTGCTTCGAGGATGAATAGCAAGTCTGGTCTTTTTCGACAGCTGTCAGGGGCTGAAATACGCGCCGCCAAGCGGTGTGAACAACTGCGTTCGAGAAAACACCAACAACGTCGTCTACATCTAACGTCTACAAAAATAAACTATGCCAAACTAGTGCTTTCGCACGTTGTGTTAGGTTTAACCACGTTAAACATCTGCCTTTTGTTTGCTTTTCAGTGGAGATTAGACTACCTGATCCCGCTGCACACACGCCTCCTTCCTAACAAAACGAAACAAAATTATTTGAGATTGTTCAGCGCATGACTGCAGCGTATAATTTCAGAAATGTGATACTTTGTCCAAAACGGGAGGAATTTGATGTCACCCCATCCAGGTCAAAAGCATTATTTAAAACGTCAATGAAACCATCGTAAAATGTACCGAATACAACCTCCCTTCAAAAAGGTCGCCAAGGTTGTGCAGTTTTTCTCCCCACCATCCTTTTTCCAGGAATATGGAAACTGCACAGGTGCCGTCAAATTCCTTCGTTAGTTGGTCTACGTCCATGCAAATTCGAACCTTGTCTGGCCTTCTATAATTAAGGTGGATGTCTGCCTCTGCCCACATCGCATTCTTCATTTCAGCCCGCCTCAAAAATATTGTGGAGGCTGATTGGATTGGAAAACATTTATTGTCAGCAATGAGCGATTTGTGGGCGCTACACTTAGATGGCCTCACTATCCTTAAAACCAAGTTCCGCTGACGCTAGCCATTGGCCGCAGCTGCAGTCGCTGCTGCCGCCTCGATCTTGGCTCGCTTCAGCGCTTGGTTACGAACTAATCTGACTTATCGCTTTTCGATAGTCTCAGCAGCCTGTCTGTCACGGCTGCGCTTTCTGTCTTTGGCGAGATAGCGTATGTGTATAGCGTATTTACCCAGGTTAAAAGAAGGAATGGCGCAGGGGAATTTCGTGAAGAAGACGATGTTCAATGTCCAGCGCGAGACTGTGTTGCAGTTTTACACGAGGCGTAATCCCGGCAATGCCGACGGCGTCTATTCCTACACAGCGCGAGAAGAAGACAACGGTGTTTGCTAAGCAGCGTAAAATGAAACAACATGCGGCGCATGAGTACGTGGCCCTATCTGCAGAACGTATGAGGTACTAGTTACAGTAATACGGCGGAATAACACGAAATTCGCAAATGAACGCAGTAGAGCTAACGCTCTAAATTACAACATCGCAGAATCCCAAACACGGTCGGGCAAGCGTAAAGGCGCGTTCACAATCGCGGGAAGGCGCACAACATAGGACGTTTTCGGCGCGCCGCTTTCCGAGGAAGCCGGCTTTTTTTGTTTTTGTTTCTCACGCAGGTTGCCTTGCTTGACGTTCCGCGGCGCGATAGGGTCTGCAGCTATCTTCCCGTTCCGCAGAACAGAGTAGCCAATCGAAGCCGACCGCACACCATGACATCATCAGTGACCCGCTCTCGGAGGCAGCGGCTGTTCGAGCGACAGCAGTACAGCCACCGTCTTCGCTGTTGTCATCTAACTACTCTCTTTTCCCTCTGCTCCTTAACGTCCTCAGCGCCTCCGCTTTCTGCATTCCACGACATACACAACGAAGACACGCGTGGTGTGAACATCATTCCGAATAATTGCGACGCAGCGTCGCAGTATGCGCTGCACTCCTTCTGGAAATTTCCCGCAACTGTGAGCCGAGCTTTAGGTGTCCTGTACTCGCGACCAGAGTACGTATTGTCTACTTATATTTAGAATGAACAAAAAATGGCTGTGATATTTAACTCATGAACCTTACCACTGTACTCTGCTCCCATATAAAAAAAAGGGGGGGGGGGGGGGGTCAACAAACTTGTTCTGTTTTAGTGACCTTACGATCGGAAGGCTAAATATGTGACGCAATATGACAAAGGCTAGCAAACAACTGTATAGTGTATAAGGTAGCTAAAATGGGTAAGGTGTGCGAAAGCACAAAGTCAAGCGCAGTCATAGGTTACAACCCAAGGTTAAAGGTCAGATTCATG
Source organism: Amblyomma maculatum (assembly GCF_055883805.1). Taxonomy (NCBI): domain Eukaryota; kingdom Metazoa; phylum Arthropoda; class Arachnida; order Ixodida; family Ixodidae; genus Amblyomma; species Amblyomma maculatum. The sequence goes on along the minus strand of NC_139352.1, from coordinate 68,494,380 downwards.
GCCATGGTCAAAGATCAAAGCCATGAACATGGTCAAAAGCCAGAGGTGAAGAGTTAAGACCAATGATTAGTCATGGCAAGCCATTGGTTACTCATCGTACCCGTATATCATAGCATATATACGTCTTTGTTCAACCTTTACGCTTGCTGTTGCTATGCTGAGCTGCAAGTACTTTTTAAGGACAAGGAACACACAAACCTGCGGTCGGATTTAGCACCTCACGGAGTAGCGCGTGTGCACTAAAAGCTCCAAAGGCACTCACAGCTGTGGTTTGCCGTTGACTAGCACATTCAATAGGTCGCACGCAGTTCACTTTATGTTGATTTTATTTTATGATATATGTCTTACATGTTGTGGTCGCTTCAGCGTAAATACATATTTATCCATGCTATGGGGGCAAAGCAGCAAGCCTGTCTACTGTGCCGCGTTAATGTATTTCAAGTATAACATGGACGAAAGAAAAGTAGCCTTTTTGCGAACGATCGATCGCCTTGGGCAACTGGTGTAGGCTTAAAAACAAACACCGCCAAAGTCTGCCAGAAATTTGCATACACGTCACAGGAAGAAATGCTTAAACAATTAGAAATGCAATACGCATGTTCTTGGGCAGGCTTGAAACCTCATGATACTTGTTGCAAGCCAACTGAACAAATGTTAAGAAAGTGAGGAAGAATGCGACAGATCATGACGGCACCACGATTCCGTTTTCTAGAAGGCACGGGTCGGAAACTTTCCACTAAGAAACACTTACCAGCAAAGTACAAGAAACCATTTATAACAGATGATAATACATAAAACACACTTAACACAGTGCCGTCAATTATGGTTGTAGTTTCAGCGGTAAAACTGTACCATATGGGCTGAATGGCGTTTAGAAGGTTTATCAACATGGGCTTACACTCCGTCATGTGATCGACATATTGCTTGTGCCTGATGAAGCCTGTCACTTGCCAAAGCGCACAAATCTTGAGTGCAAATAACTATAGGCAAGACAATCACTCGCATTGCATCGAGATAGTTGGCAAAGGGATTTCCCGGTTTACATAGTACAAAGAACATCTAGAGTATATGCGTAATGTGCGGTTCGGATGCATGAGGATCAGTTCGAAACGCCTGTCTGCTGGTGGCTCAGTGTCTCTTACTGCTGAAAGGTAGAAATCACTAGTCTGCAATTGTATTCAATCAGACCATAAGGTTCTAGTCAGCCTACACCGTCGATTTATATGACGGGAAGCGAAGGGCCTGTAGAGGCTGCCTACCGAATACGAAACCCAAAGTTGTGGTTCGGTGACGTTTACATCAGGAAACCACGTTGAACTAAACAAAATATTAGGAAAGATTTAGTGAGGAAGTAGTAGTAGTAGTAGTAGTAGTAGTAGTAGTAGTAGTAGTAGTAGTAGTAGTAGTAGTAGTAGTAGTAGTAGTAGTAGTAGTAGTAGTAGTAGTAGTAGTAGTAGTAGTAGTAGTAGCAGTATTAGTAGGAATAGTAGTAGCAGTAGTACTAGTAGTAGTGGTGGTGGTGATGAACGTGGTGGTGGTGGTAGTTCGGTAAGGGAAAAAAATGGAAGAAATAATATTGCGATTATTAATAATTTAAGAAATAGCTCAAGCACTGCAAAAACTTCACTGAACGCTGTGAGGCTTGAATCACCCCGCGGCAGTGTGCAAAGAAGACAAGAGAAAGACTAGGCTGAGATGGCGGGGATATATTACGTGAAGGATTGCACTAATGCTCTAGGACCCAAGGGGGCAACGCAGAGGGCCGCGATGAGGAATACGACGAAGAAGACACGGTCCAGAGCATCCGACAACAGCAGCCACTCCTTGGCTCTCTCCTGCGACAACCTGGTGACTGCGCTGGTGTTGCGCTGCTCTTGATGCTGCGAGGCGTCGCCCGTCTCCGGTGGAATGGAGAACGGGCCGCCTCCAGTGCTTCTTGTCGAGGCGTGGTCACTGATACACAGGGCCGCACGAGCGGCGCCGGTCAGGAACTGCATGACTGGCGTCGGAACGGCGACCGGAAACAGGACGTAGCCGGAAGTCACGTTGAGGAACCCCACCGCGATAATGGCGATGACCGCCTGCATCAGCATCGCGCCTTCCAGGAACGACACTGCGAGAGCAACTTTCATGTCTCTTTTGATCGATATCTGTTACTGTCTTGTTATGCTTCAACATTTGCACGGAAGGAGTAATACAGCAAGATTCATCCTGCTGCGGCCTTGATGGGCATGTGAGTGGGGCAGGTAATTTGCCCTCTCAAAGATGATGTTCATGCGCGCGCGCGTGTGTGTGTGTGTGTGCGTGCGTGTGTGTGTGTGTGTGTGTGTGTGTGTGTGTGTGTGTGTGTGTGTGTGTGTGTGTGTGTGTGTGCGCGTGCGTGCGTGCGTGCGTGCGTGTGTGTGTGTGTGTGTGTGTGTGTGTGTGTGTGTGTGTGTGTGTGTGTGTGTGTGTGTGTGTGTGTGTGTGTGTGTGTGTGTGTGTGTGTGTGTGTGTGTGTGTGTGTGTGTGTGTGTGTGTGTGTGTGTGTGTGTGTGTGTGTGTGTGTGTGTGTGTGTGTGTGTGTGTGTGTGTGTGTGTGTGTGTCCCTAAACACTGAAATCTCTGGAAAGGTCATGATTTCTCAGATATACACAGTTATATCTTAATCAGAAATAGAAACACCAACGGTGCCATAATTAGACGGCTAAAATCTAAACATCGTTCCTGGTTACTATTCACCAAGGCGGTATGCTCTCACTCGTTATGTCAGCTAATCAACGCGTCGACCACTGAGGTCCTTCTCATTCTAGGATTAAAAGAGAAGAGATTGGGACACGTAACAAATCAAAGTTCTGATATCAAACTCTGATAAGGGCACAGGGCAATTTAATGAGCCGTGTAGCACCTGAATTGTTACATAACAGTTCCTTGAAGTCAAACGGTCCTACATTGCTCTTAATGTTCTGTCTTTCTAGCATTTGCAAAAAAAAAAAAAAAAAACTTTGCAATACACACTTTTCATAACATAATTAAAGACAAGCACGATATATGCAACTTTCCCTAAAATGATAAAATCATCCTACAATTTCATATCCGCCAACTATAATGAATCACAACTTCGAACACTTCGCACGAAGCATATATGTGGCACCAAGGGTGACACTCACTCAAACATATCCGGAAATTTAGGGTAAGGCCATCTTTAACGCAAATTTTATTGGGGTCGCGATAGTTTTATAACGTTATAAGGCTGCGGCACATGAATAGGCAGGTCCTCCCTCGGACATTGGTAGTTTCTGCTATATCATTCTGCTATATCATTTTTCCTATTATACAGCAGCTTTAACGACTAGATGCGAGAGGAAGCAGAAAATCAAGGCTTTGATACGCGTGTAATGTTGCGTCTCATTCGAATATTAATACTGTAACTTGCACAACGCTTCTATGGCATACTAATGGCCGGTGCTACCTGTGCAGTTCAATTAATCCGAAACGCCTGGTGAAATCAATTTAAGTTATTATTCGCTCCCTCAGCAACACTGATGCCGCGCTACAAAAGCGCATTTCATTGTTTCTTTTTCTAAGCCTCCTTTATACCTAAGCCTCCTCTGAAAAAAGCGAACGTTGTGCCCTACCGTCTTCTTGGCTCACTTTGTTATGAATCAGTAACTTATTTTTAGCGGTAAAAGTGTTATTCTTCCCACGAAGAAGGAGTTAATTTCACACTCTTTCACGTTCTCAGCGTCCTCACCAATCCGGGGAGGGTTGTACGTTCCCTCAAGTAGCGGTACCATCCTCTGCAGCATGAAGGCGACCAACAGCATATTGATGCAGCACAGCGTCAGGCGATGCCTCGAGTTGGCTGGCATCCAGAAAACTAGCAGCATGATTACGACCGAGGAGATCCAGGGCAGGGTCACGGTGTAGGTGTACAGGGAGGATCGCCTCCTGAGACGAATGGTCAGCTCCAGGTATGTCCTGCACAGAGCGGTGGCAACAGCGAGAATCCGCCTTAATCTGAAGATGCGTATTCCTCTAAGGTGAGGCGAAAATTTGCCTGCTACCGGTTGAAAACAAACTCACTTGAGAGACGCATCTGCTATTTGGGTCGACAAGAAGCAAACTGCGCCTGCGAATGGGCGGCATGTGTTTTTGACAGCTGCCACCATTTGCCGTATACGCCTTTCGCGAATACCACGCGAGGACCACGCGAAGACCAACTACCTGTTACTTCGTGTACCACTGTGTAACCAAACTGAAGCGACCAATACACACGGTGTGCCAAAGGTTCGAGCCTGTGTTCTTTTTTTCGTTTGTTTGTTTTTTCTCCTGTGCCAAAGTGTGTGACTCTTAATGCATTCTCATGTCTCCCTTGCTCCAGAAGGTGTTTATTCCTGCTCTCTTCCAATTGGTAGGACTTCGTCAACCTTAAAGGAGCGGCACTAGGTCATTTAGAAGCGGTAGGTATCATGAAAAAAAAAAGGCTACCCACCTGTTGAGCAGGTATCCGCTCTCCCACTCGGGAAATAGCGTCACCTCCCACTGGTGGACCTGCCACGGCTTTAGTGAAAAAAAAAAAAAGTGCTCAGAAAATCAAAAATATTAATGCGCCATATACGCGAGAGCATTGTTTCTGTACAGCACGCTACATAGTATCTTATCGCCCATATAAAAAGAAATGACAGATACATTATTGCTCTTTTCTGAATTCATTCATTCATAACTGCGGATGAAGTTATGTGATGTTAGGAAGATAGTGAGAGACCGGAAAGCGTGGCGTGACATGGTCCATAGGGTCACGAAGAGTCGGACACGACTGAACGCCTGAACTGAACTGAACCTAGACCGCATAGAATGTCTTGTATCCGTAGACATACTTTTTTTTTTGATCAAGTGAAGGTTTTTGGGCTTAATTGTATTGTTATAATTTTGTACTCAGAGAAATGAACTACTAAGGAGACATCGTAAGACAGATGTTGAGAAGGTGGATAAATACGCTGAAATGAGTAGCTTAACGGTTAAAGCGAGGGCAGGAGAATGATGCACGAACATTAGAAGTGAGGCAGTGAGTGCACACGAAGTTTCAGCGTTCTTCTCTATCTATTTTCCCCCCTAGTTAGGCGTATTGTTGATGATGCAGGAATAAATTCGTTTCTTCGTTACTTCGGCACATTTCTTAGTGCTGTTCATTTGCTCCCAAAAAAAGAAACGGCATTCTTGCGCTCATTCACGAGGCTGACCTTGGCAGTGTGATCTGCCAGTCACGAATAAGCAAGGGAAACCTAACTATTCCGCCATATATCCCTTCCTCACAAGCGAACGAGATGTGCTCACATCCGTAGCAGTCAGGGCGTTTTCCGCAAGGTCTTCCACGGTGTCATACTCCAGCTCGTCGTCGTTGTCCACGAGAGAAGCGATGCGGATCTTGCAAAAATGCTCGTCATTCGGAAAGTCAGCTAGGTTCATGGCACAAGGAACCCTGATGCGAGAATACGGATCCTGCGGTGTTACAATAAAGCAGTGGAAAAAGTAAATATCTATGGTGCTTCATATTATTCAAACAATATTCGTAGCATGGATTCGCTGTTAAATAAAGGGTGCAGGGCGCTGCTGTAAAATAGCTCCAGAAAGATGTGAGTGCCATAATTTCAAAATTTTAATTTACATTTTACTGAAATGCCATACGATCATTCCTCAGAGAGGGTGAAGACCTTTCCCATATTAGTCCAATTAACCCGGCAGCTGCATCAACTCGTCTCCTGCGAACTTCTTTGTTTCATCCGCCCCCCTAACTTTCTGCTGCCCCTTGCTACGCTTTCCTTACCGTGGAATCCAGTTTGTTACTCTAAGTGACCATTAGTTATCTTCTCTTCGCACTACGTGCCCTGCTCATGCCCATTCCTGATTTCCACCAGAATGTCATTAACTCAAGTTATTTCTCTGATGCACTCTGCATGCTTCCTATCACTTAACTTTACGCCTACCATTTTTCGTCCCATATAGCACTCTGTATTGTTCTCAGCTTAAGTCGGACCCTTTTCGTTAGCATCCACGTTTCAGCCCCATAGGTGCATGAATACAGAGAAATGTCATATATTGTGACTGTACTAACTTCACCCATCCCTCTCTCACAAATTTTATATCCACTCACCCCTTTCCCCCAGTGCAGGGTAGCAAACCGGTTTCTTTTACGGGTTAACCGCCCTGTCTTTCCTCCTCATCTTCCTCCTCCTCCTCATATATTGTAATTTCTCGCTTTGTGTGAAATCCGGATCGAATGACATAAAGCTGCCCTTGTATGGTTCTGCTTCGTACTAATGCGATAGCAGTAGAGGCCCCGTTCTCCAAAACATCAGGCCTTGCCAGTGTGAACGAAAAATCATGGGCTGCACCTCTGGCCTGTGGTAGTTGGCAAGTGGCATGACCTTGTACAGGCTAGTCGTAAGATTGAGAGACATGACGAGCTGAGCCTTTGAAATGGCAAGGTGAGATCGGAATCCAGCCCTCCAGAACCCTTGTAGACCGGGCCAAGCACGCTACTCCAACGCCGCTCAGGCACGTTCGTGGGGCTTGGTTAAAATGGCGCTCGATATCTATGCCGAATGCTCTCTCATATAATGCAGTAGCTTACAACTGCATGCTAATGAGAATGTGTAAAGTAGTAGTGACGTAAATTCCATGTTATTCATTCAACCAGTAACAAATTCCCTGCATGAAAACGAGTATCAGCGAGGGAAGCCGGCAAACGGAAGCCATCACGCTTACACGTCATACTCTAAAGGCGGAGCTTAAAGATTCCCCTGCTTTAAAATGCAAGACGGTGTCTTAATGGCCGTTCCTTGCCTGAGCCGTGTGAGGTGTTTATCTTAGACAAAACGAGATGTAAGCCGCTGTAATGAGAAGGAGTTGATAAAGATATAACCCGTTTTCCGCGGCAGACAGAGCAGGCAGATGGCACTTGATAAGAAAGAGAATTTAACATCCTGCCTGAACACTCTCCACATATGAGCATCATTTGTTCAAGGTTGCTAGGCAATGTAAGGATTTTTACTGCAGTATTACTGAATGTTTACCGTTCACGTAGCACAAACTCTATCCAGTCAACTCCTGGGGCTTGGTGCGGCTAAATACCTTGACAAAATGCATAACAATCAAAATGAGGCTGAAGTAAAGGGAACTGATATAAATGATCTCTTGTCGGCTGATAAAGATTATGAAGCTCATTGAGGTAAGATAATATGAACACAAAAGGTATGAGTGGTGTTGTGCCCGGGCAAGCCACCCGGATTCCGACTGAGCCGAACGCCAAACTTCTCCAGCTAGCGCCCCTTTGCAAGCTCTGATGCTGCGCCGCAATTCAAGGGCGCACTGGAAGGAAGCATTGTGAGCTTTATGTTGAGACGTGCCATCGAATTTCCAGACAGCCTGGCGGCAAAAAGGCCTCTCGCCACGGCGGATTTGAAGCGAAAGATCAGAGCGCTCGCTGACTGGGCCTCTCGGGCCCCAGTCAAGTTCTTCCACCGAAGTGGACAATTTGTGAATCAATGGTTTCCCTGGTTATATAAGAGAGCGCGCTGCCGCTTGGAGAACTAGACCGTCACTGGCATCCGTCGAGTGCCACTCGCAAGAAGGGGACGCGACGTAATTTTCCTGACCGGGCTGTGCGAGAACAGTCGTGAATGGCTAGTAGCCTTCGGCACCCGTGCCGATCTTGTACTGTAAATAATTCCCTGCAAAACCCGTATATTAACTCCTTTTGTTCCTTCCATCGACGCCGACTCAGATTCATTGCTATCGCCAAAAAATGCAGGCCGCACCCGATCACAAAACAGGCGACAAGAACGCGTCCAACCTCTTGGCGCAACAGAGGTCAACTTCATAGTTCACGCTCAGCCTTCATTCGCCTCCAGTCATTTTTTTCTTGTTTTATGCTTAGGTCAGAGAGCAATGGCAATTGGTGTAGTTAGGCGACATACGGAGACGATTCGGCTCAAATGTCTCACGCACACTGCCTACTGGACGGTTGCTTGTGACTTAACTGCCTTCCGTGAAAAATCTGCAGACGTGCAGTGCTCTTGTTTAATCATTAAAAACACCTCTATGCAGCCAATGACGAAACTGATTTTGCCACTGAATACGCTGGGTCAAGTTATCGAAGGCTAGAGAGCTGTTCCTTGGACTGCCAGAAGATCAAATCAGTCGATATTCTCGACCATAAACCCTGACTGCTCATTGGAGGGTACAATTCTAAAGTTAAAGCTCAGCTACTTTGGTCATCTGATGAGAAGAGAGGAGTCGCTGAAGAAAGATTTGATGTTGGGAAAGGTTGAGGGTCGCCGGAGAAGGGGTAGGACGCGAACGCGATGGTTAGATGGCATTCTCGAGGCACTGCAGATGAAGTTATGTGATGTTAGATGTTAGGAAGATAGTGAGACCGGAAAGCGTGGCGTGATATGGTCCATAGGGTCACGAAGAGTCGGACACGACTGAACGACGGAACTGAACTGAGAGAGCTGTGAAAGCAGACGAGATGAATATATGAAAAATATTCACTATTTAGGCTATTCTTCGATAAACAAAAATAGTTTGTAGCATGTAAGGTAGGTAGTATAGTTGTTTTTTTTTTTTTTGGTAGTACCCCATCTTGCAATTAATTTTAAAACATTAATTTTTAAGGTGTTAGAGTTTCATATGGCAATCATTACTTAAGTCCGACCATTGTATGTGAGGTAATTATTGGTAGATCTCCTTCCCTTGTATGCACAGGGGGTAAAATATAACGTAGATGAGTTCATTTTGGGGGGCACCATATAATCTCCAGCAAAACAAAAAAACTTAATCATTTCATGGCAAACAGATTAGTCGACAAAAAGGGGACATAACGTTCCAGAACAAATGTTGAGAAGAGCCTGCCATGTCCTAAGAAATCGAAAGCAAAACACTCTAGCCCTAAGTATGAGATCACCTGGAACACGTCGCCTTGAGACCTCAGGTATACTTCCGTGGTGTGGACGTGGAAATCCTCGGGATTCCTGGCGCAATAGAGTAAAACGTTAGGTTAAATTCTGAAACAACGTCCTTGCATGTTTTACTGACTTTTTTGTTTTGTTTTTAGAGGTAGAATTAACATCTCCTCTCTTGGGCTTTCAAGCTTAAGACACTTTGCTGCGCTATTTTTTTTTTTTTTTTTTAAGAATATTTCAGCCTCCGTTAAGTCTTTCTGTGTGCGTGTGTGAAAAATGTAGCTCTGTTGTACTTCCGAGAAAAAGTCTTTCAAGCTCCTTCGTCCTTTCACTGGCAAAAACAAAATCGCTGATTGACTTAGTTATGAGAAGAAAAGACGTGTCGATTACAACAGCACAGATTGGTGCGGTATTCGCGGACATGGCTCTCCTTTTTTACGCTACATAAGGATTTCCTCTGATTATTTGTAGTTATTTCTTCGTCACCGAAAAATCAATGTACTGACCTCGTGTTCTTTAACCATTTAACTGCGAAATCACCTCCCGATAAACGTATAAACGTAAGGCAAGTAAGAGCCGAATGAGGTCGTGGGGGTAACTTGATATTGGGCTTAATTTGAAATCATGGGGCGTTGCGACACGTGTTACTTGCCACAACCTCTTTTTATAACCAGCTTCGAAGATCCTACCCTAAACGTCATGCATGAGCTGAACGAACACTGCCTGCGAATGCAGCGGGAAGTTTCTTACGCATTCAGAACAACTAAGTCAGGTGTCCAGATTTCATCCGTATATATCTCCATAGAAGTGAGGTTGCCGTAGTCGCTCTCGTTCCAAGACAGGGCTCTGTCTGTCCATACCTGCGGGAAAAAGAACGTAGTTACTGTCACTTTGTATGTACCATAATTACCCAAATCGTAATCCTTATAAGCAGCCAGGTGAAGACTACTACAGGTATGAAGTATTCTTCTCTACATCTCCAATTAATTGTACCTGCCTGGCGCCAGAAGCGACCACCCTAGTCCCGAAGAAATTTCTACTCAAATCCCCCCCCCCCCTTTAATCGTAACTGACAACACAGGCTACACGTTGCTTCGCTTGAAGTTGAGTAAGTCAGCCCTAAACCGAACACCTACGCTTATCCGTGACATACACAATCTATGAAATACATGCACCGACAATGTTCTCTTCTTTATTTCCACTAGGATGCTATAACATCGAGTTCGTGCACTAACCCCCCCTGTCCCCATTCTGTCTTTTCAAAAACTAGGTGGTATGTACTGCCAGATACAAAATGGCCATGCGTGGGAATACTGTGTATCTCAACTAAAGAAAGGTTTATTAAAACTACCTGCAATAGCCAGTAGTTCAAGTCGTAAGTTTTGTTCTTTTGGTGACATTTCCTACTCACCAGTAACATCGGTGCGACGATGGTTAGCCACCCATTCTCAAGCTCCTGAAATACGGTCGCAAGAGGCATTAGTGCACAAGCAGCGATGGGAGAACTCAATTCCACAAACCTGCTACATGAATGGGCCCTTTTGTACACGTGCTTTCGTTTTGTGGGATGTTTGTTTGTTTCTTTCTTTCTTTCTTTCCTTCTTTCTGTCTTTCATTCTTTCTTTCTTTCTCTCTTTCTTTCCTTCTTTCTTTCTTTCTTTCTTTCTTCCTTTCTTTCTTTCTTTCTTTCTTTCTTTCTTTCTTTCTTTCTTTCTTTCTTTCTTTCTTTCTTTCTTTCTTTCTTTCTTTCTTTCTTTCTTTCTTTGTAACCGGTGGGTACCCGGTGGCATCAAAAATCGTAGCTGGTGCATCCCGAATACGAGGCGGATGCTCTACCGCAAGATGGCTTAGGAGCATTTTGTGGAAATTCTCACTCGAAAGCGTTTTATCCGCGAGATCGTAATGCTGTCGCATTGCTGCACGTTATTAGTCTTAAGTGCCTCCTTTGAATTACTTTCCTCATCGTATGCTGTTTAAGAGTTATGATAATGTATAATCCCTTCGTCGCAATTACATGCTTCATTCTCTCCGATTTGAGTTCCGTCACTGATTTACGTATTTAGATTACCAAAGGTTATGAAAATTGCAGTTCCTTCCTCTCACGAAGCTTGGGTACCTGCGCTAAACAGCACACGAGGGAAGAATCGAAGACAAGAGAAGAAAGGAACAATGAAAAAGGAGAAGGGGTCTAACACCATCTGCATTGTGGACTATCCAAAGAGAAAAGTACATAAACCACAGAAAAGGACCTGAAATTCTGCTGAACCCTAAGCTTCAATGTCTCACTCTGTCGGCAGATCGTACTGAGATCTTGCTCGGCTCATACAGAATTTTCTGATGCAGCGTGAAAAACTCTGCGATAAAGCATTAAAGTTTCTTTCATAGCCCTTTAACATTTTTTTTCTTTTAAAGTCGATAGTTCGTGCTCATTTAACTAGTCTCCAGATACATGTAGTTGGTAACCCGGCACAAGACATCTGATTAACGAAGCGAATGGCGAAATGACACCACGTGCGTGCACGCGCGCGCGCGTGTGTGTGTGTGTGTGTGTGTGTGTGTGTGTGTGTGTGTGTGTGTGTGTGTGTGTGTGTGTGTGTGTGTGTGTGTGTGTGTGTGTGTGTGTGTGTGTGTGTGTGTGTGTGTGTGTGTGTGTGTGTGTGTGTGTGTGTGTGTGTGTGTGTGTGTGTGTGTGTGTGTGTGTGTGTGTGTGTGTGTGTGTGTGTGTGTGTGTGTGTGTGTGCGTGTGTGTGTGTGTGCGCGTGCGTGTTTCTGAAAGTGATCGACAAGGGAAAAGCGTCATGCACGTGGTTAAAGCCTTTGCTTATATCTACTTAGATAGTATACACCACTCACGACAGCGACAATGTGTGCGTGCGCGAGAGACACCTCGACCAAGGACGCTGAGCTCTGGTTCGACACTGGAACTGGCCTCAGCGTCTTGTCGTAGACGTCTCCGTTCAGGAGCTTCTTGTGCAGGCGCTCAAGATTCGTCTGGAGCTCCTGGTCCGGTGCCTCGTCTGGATGGAAAACATCCGTCGCGGCTGGTATTTATTCTGTAGGCCTTCTGCTAATTGTCAAGGTGATTAGGCAAGGAAACCAGGTAATTTTCAAGCAGCACTTTTGATTCGTCTGGAGCTCCTGGTCCGGTGCCTCGTCTGGATGGAAAACATCCGTCGCGGCTGGTATTTATTCGATAGGCCTTCTGCTAATTGTCAAGGTGATTAGGCAAGGAAACCAGGTCATTTTCAAGCAGCACTTTTGATTGATTGATTGATTGATTGATTGATTGATTGATTGATTGATTGATTGATTGATTGATTGATTGATTGATTGATTGATTGATTGATTGATTGATTGATTGATTGATTGATTGATTGATTGATTGATTGATTGATTGATTCTGTTTTCTGCAGCGCCAGGTATTGCAGCCACGGCACTGCGAAACGACGCCGTTCTTATTTACGTAACATGCTATCATGTAGACATTATAACTTCCATCCGTCATATGTGTAATGCAACGCACACCCTTTCATATTGGTGGCATAAATGGATACCGTGAGACATCATTCAACTGAATTCCCAAAAACTTCTTTTCCAATTCGTTCTTGCACATACAACATTAACTGAGGTTCACGTCACAACGTATAAATAACACTTTCAAGTGTTTATTTCAGCACACAGAAAGTCTAAAGAATTACATATGTACGTGGGGAGGCACAATATGACACAAAACTGCGAGTCTCATGTGAAAAAAAAAATGCGGCGCAGTTATTTTTTTTTTTTTTCTAAGCGAAATCTTCATTACGTCATGTAAAGCCAAGTTCACCATGTCGGGCGCAGATCACAACTGCACATGCGTCCCGTTTTTTTTCTTCCCTTCTTATGTCTTCCTTTTCTTGACGTCTTCAGAATCTTCTTGCTTCATTTGACCGGCTTCTTTTTTTATTATTATTAAAAGCGTTGTTAATTGCCTCAGGGCATAAAAGAATATGTGAAAAGAAAATTAAAAGGGGCATTAAAAAAGGAAAAGGTTGGCTGTTCTAATAAAGTTCACGAGAGAATGATGATGATGCCCCTCATCCAACACTTTCGGCTTCTTCTGTAAATAAGGAGCTCTACCACATGTTACCATAAGTAATAAAGCTTTCGCTTACATGCTAGGTTTAATCAAGCTACGCCATCACCAATTTGTTGTTCGCTCGGGAATAGCATAAGCGTATTAACGGGTGCACGGAACAAGACTAGGAAAGACGATCAATGCGAGTAACACTGAGATGTATTCGCTAGTATCAGAGTGCGCCTGCCACTTGAGTCTCCTGCACACAGCTTCAGTCGCCAGACGATAGAACCTTTGGATATGCTTTCACCATAAGCCTGTTATGACCCGGATAAGACCCGGTGGAGGCTTCTGGATGAGTGCTGGTTGCATCGAGCCTTCTGAAGGTTGGAGGGAGGTGGGTGAAGGCCTTGGAGTGTGGAGGTTGGCAACTGAGAGATGGGTGTACGCTCGTCTGTGGGAGGTCTGCCTTCCGGGCGCACAGTGCATTCGGAAAGTGGAGGATTAACTCGAAGACGTCAAAGGCCAAACAGTGGGCACTTTCTTTTTTAACGTTAAAGGCCATTAACGATAGCGTTCAAGGCCCCACTGCTGGCGTTGCCGGTGTTGTGAGCTACATAAATGACTTGCCTCTTAACATCTCATCTAATATCTGCTTGTTTGCCGACGACTGCGTAATTTATAGAGTAATTAATAACACGAATGACATTGCATGCCTACAAACTGATTTAAACAAAATATATGGCTGGTGCCAATCATGGAAAATGGAATTAAACACATCTAAATGCAAATGCATGCGTGTCACTCGTAACCAAGAAACAGATTCAGACTACTTTCTTAATAGTACTCGTCTCGAATCGGTATCATCCTACAAATACCTTGGCATTAACATATCTTATAATCTTTCTTGGAATTCCCACATCAAGCACATCACTTCGAAGGCTAACCGCATGCTTGGGTATGCCCGCAGTAATTTCTCTTCATCACCACCTTCATTGAAAATGTTACTGTACACCACACTTGTCCTTCCGCAACTCAAGTAAGCACCCTCCATCGTGGACCCCGGTAATATCACATTAATAAATGGTCTAGAGGCTGCGAAGAATCGAAGTGCCCGTTTCATAGTTGGAAATTATCATCGGGCAGCAAGTGTTACGCGTATAAAATCTAACCTCAAGCTTCAATCACTGTCTACTCGCCGTAAACTTTCACGCATTTGTCTTTTCCACAAACTATACTACCACAACGCGCAGTTGAAGGCTACCTGTATAAAAGAGCCATCTTTCATCTTGCCTCGAATCGACCACATTCAAAAAGTTGCTGTTCCCCCCTGTAGGACAATTAGTACCTGCTTTAATTCCTTCCTTCCTAAAACATGCAGTGACTGGAACCATCTTCCACGGGAAGATACTTGCATCATCGACCCTGCGCGTTTCAAAGCCGCATTAATCGCACTGTTGGAATCTGATTAATCCCAAGTTGTTTCACGAATTTATTTTGGATGTTTTTGTTTGGTTGCTTTTCGTTGACTCATGCATACTATATTCCTTTTTGTTGAATTTCGTTTTGAGCTATTTTCAATGGAATCGTTTTGTGTCACGCTTCCTCTTGTACTTGATTTTGTTTTGTTTTACTGCTCCCACCCCCCTCTGTAATGCGAAAGCCCTGAGGGTACAATAAATGAAATGAAATGAAAAGTCATGGGAATGGCTCCGGCTGTTGGTATCTGGCAGCTGACATGGCCGATCATCGATTCTTCGACAGGTTTATGCGACTTAGCGCTACCACATGATATCACAAATTTTGGAAGAGCTACCGACTCTGGTTGCCCATTCGAGGCGGGAAGGTGGAATAGACTCAATCTTCCAGGGCTCCTGTATGACGAGACAGGCACGCGGCACATAGGCCACGCAGGTACGTTCATGAGGCTTGGTTAGCGACACTTTGTGTTGGGTGATCGCCTATGACCGGTAGCTACACAGCATGGTAGCTTTGGGTTGTATGCTAATACCAATGTGTGAGATATCAGAGGATCAAATTAGGGGATTCGCAGTTAACAAGCCAGCACGAACTGATAGTACGCGAACGAGGTGCCACAAAGGGAGCCACAGACTGGAGCCATGGAAGCTATCACGTGATCTCCTAAGGGCGAAGATAATTAACATTCCCGCATATTTTTTTTGCGAGAATGGTCGTGCTAAAGCTAACTCATTAAATACTCAATACAAAATATAACACAATTTAACAAGGGGTCTTGTTATATATTTATCTTTATTAGCTTCAAAAAGGCTATTTTAATGCCATTATGGGTGAACCTCCTAGTCCAACAGTAGACGTCATTGCATTCAGTCAAGGCCTGGTTTCTTTGCACTGCATACTCGCATTCATATTTCTATCTTTGCGAGCATACAAAGATATATGTCTCGATATTTTGTCGCACAAATTAAGTGTGCGCACTGTACGTATCCACAAATACCATCCACGTTTTTGAAGATATTGCTCTCATATGAGTAAGCCTGGAACAGAATAATCATCAAATTAATATCAGTAGCCCGAATACAAAAAACGTGAGCTAAGATGTGATCCGCTCGTCCCATACTGGTCAAAACTACTAGTATTGAAAACGCGGGCTGAGCTACCATTTAGACACCGTAGACGGAAGTAGCCGCTGAAAGATTTTTCGAAGGCTTCTGCTAGGTCCAGTTAGAAGAGGAACTTTTTTTTTTTCAGCATTCTGAACTTATTACTTGTCTTTAGATAGAATTCATTGTCATCAGGGACACCGACTATTTAATCGCATAATTAGTTTGAAAAAACTGTGTTCGATACACTGCCAGTGTAGCGTTGGAGAACATTCAATCAATCAATCACTAAGTCAGTCAATTAACCAATCAACTATTTATTTTTATTTACCAGTAATATTTACATTCATTTCTGTATACAAATTGGACTCCAAAAATCAAATGAGAGTTGTTGAAGATTTTTTTTTTCTTTAAACAGATGCAAAATGACCGCCGTGTCAGAAAAAGCCACCATTAAATGGTATTTTTTGAGCTTTATCAGTAGAGACAGTAAGAGAACGACGGTGCGTGTTAGCTGCTTGCTGTTATTCGCATAACTGCTTTCAATGTGACAAGCCTGTAATCGACTACCCGCCTTCGACCAGCACGCAACCTAACAAAATTTTTATACATTTGGTTGCCAAAAATATTTTTGTTCCAGTTTACGTCCTTAGTACCGTCAGTGGAGAGGAGAAGAGATAAGGGGCTGATCAAAGTGCATCATCGAGATTAAAGAGAAGCGAAGCGTGAAGGGCATACGCGCCCCACTGTCGGTATTTTTGTTACTGCGCTTGTACCTAGGCGGCAACAAAAACACGCTCGAATCCTCAATTATTGTATCATGTACGACTCTAGCCTGTACATTTTGTCACCCTGGGGCAATTGCAGCGACAAATAATTCGAGCCACTCAGCGCGTGGGCGCCGCTTTGTTCGTATTTCTCATTATCGCCCCTGTACATATGAAAGGTGCCACGAGCCACTGAAGGCAAAGAAATTGTAGGGAAATGTTCTTTCTTTTTTCTCCGGCGGAAAGCGGCGGGAGGGTGGGGGGGAGGCTGTGAGGCAGAAATGAGGAGGAAGCTGGTGTGTACTGGCAATTGAACTGAGTATTGTAATCGTTTGTGTACGAGAACACTTTTCAGAAACTAAAAGGAAAAGGTAAACTGAAAGGTAATCTATATATTCCTGAGCATTAGTTCATTCCGCTCACTGATGGCAGAAGTCGCATGTACAACCCACTGATGTACGTCGGAGATAACCTAAGCGAGTTAACCAGCTCTCTATATAGGCGTTCATTCGACGCTCATTTCTAGCTATCACACCGATAGCAAGAAGCAAATAGAAAGAACTAAAAGCAAAAATGAAATCACGCTTACCGCAGAAAACGAGCAGTATGTTCGAGAACATAACAAAGAGAACGGCCTGCTTCATGGCTCGCCGTGCGAATACCTCTCTCCTACGGGCGCCGGTTTCTTCGCCATGGCCAGGCGAGCTTGTAACAGATGCTTCCACAAGGGGGCGGTACTGGTGGTGTCGGAGAAGGAGCAAATAGAAGGGAACCGCCTCATGACAGCGATGCTGCAAATATGCACCGGGCTAAAAGAAGTAACGAGGAAAACTTATCCTATTTTTTTTTCGTGGTAATTATTGCATCAAAGATTACAGCGAGATTATTACCCCAGAATAGGAATTTCTTGAAATTCTTGTTCTTGTTTGCAGTAAACATTATTTTATTGTGCTAGCACGGCTAATTGGGCTACTTGGTATGGCTTCATTGCTACGGAGCAGCGCACAATGACGGCGGACAAGAAAGGAAGCACAAGGCTCTGACACTATCAATATATATATATATATATATAAATTATTTATTTATTTCAAAAAATTACATACAAATACGAGCCTGCCCAAGCCAACAATGAACAGAACAATGACGTGAACAGAACTTTATTGGGGAAAATGCATCTCTTTTCAAAAGTGTCGCTGTGCTACAAGTCACGCGCTTAAACAATACGTGTATCTGGTCAATCAACAATCAATACGAGAGGTCAATAAACATGATTTTTTTTTTTATGAACAGTAAATGTGATACTGCTAACGCATGAGTCCTTCACTTTTTGTCCCCCGCTGCCAACGCTCGGATTACTTTTGATTTTTTGGTGAGATGATGATTGGCAGTGCTGATTACATGAGTAGATATCATTCATCTCAAAAGTGATCAATATTACATTTGTGTGCCTTTTTGTGAAAGATACGCCACTGCCAGCTCTCGGGTTATTTTATGTCTCTTCCTGAATATTCGGCACAGACATAAAATAGCCCGAAAGCTGGCAGAGGCGTATCAAATACAAAATTCGGGGGACTCATGAGTTAGCAGCATCACATTTACTTGGCATGAAAAATAATGCATGTTTATTGACCGCTTTGTTGATTGTAGATTGATCAGAGGCACGTGTTGTTTAACCTCGTGATTTGTAGCACAACGTCACTTAGAGATCTGTGTCCTTTCTTATCCCTCGTCATTGTGTGCTGTTCCGTGGCAATGAATTAGTTTATTGTGGCGATTTCGGCTGTTTTTTAAGGCGATAATGCTAAATACATAATGCTCCAGAAAAATGTGGTGTCGTGGCGTTTTGAGCGAAAAATGACGAGCATTCCTCTGACAGGTCTGGATTTTGGCAAATGGTCGACATGCCGGAAACTGATTGGTTGGCGGGTAGGGTGACTTCACGTGAAGTCACGTGACCACTTAGCATGGTTGAATATCCGAGAGCTGCCCACTCAAGTAGCTGCTCTGGGAGGAGAATATGAGATGGTAATCGAGCCCTCAGGAACCCTTGTTTCAAAACTCAATACCTACGGCTTGGTTAAAGCGGACCTCTACCTGTACATCTATGTCAAGCATTCTTTCACATTATGTGATGGACTATGCATCCTGGTGAGTACGTGTGAGATAATAGACACACATATGAGGCATTATTGATTAAATGGGAAGAGCAGTGCATGGACGCGAAAGAGGATCACACACACACACAATTAAACCATTAAGGCGGAGCTTAGGTGTTCGCCAATTACAACGCGATAGCGTCAAAGCAACCGCTATCCAGAAAATCCGGCGTCGGCGTCGTGAGCAAACAATCACAAGCATATCAATAATCAGTCAATAATCAACAATCAATAATCAAGGCAGGTGGTAGTTCGTAGGTGACGTGGAAAGAAAACAAATGACTGGCGGGGTGTGTGTGTCACCAAGAGACCACGTGACATACCACAGTTGACTGGCGCTACCAACTCGGCTTGTCCTTTGAGATGGAAAGGAGCGACTGAAATTTTAGACACGCTACACATAGGACATGCTGGCAAATACGTACGGCTTGACTGATGCGGGGCATTACTCAATATAAGGTGCACTTTCCCATAATGTGGTAGCTTATGACTGTATGCTAATGAGCATGTTTAAAGTACTAATAGTAATAATTAATAACACTAAATAAGCTAATTAATCAAGCATACAAATCCATTATTAACAACAACAACCGGATTATACCCACTGCAGGGCGAAGGCCTCTCCCATATTACTCCAACTAACCTGGTCCTGTGCTAGCTGCATCTACTTGACCCCTGCAAACTTATTAATCTTATCCGCCCATCTAACTTTCTGCTGCTCCCTGCTACGCTTGCGTTCATTTGGAATCCAGTTGGCTACTGTTAGAGACCATCGGTTATCCTCTCTTCGCACTACATGCTCTGACCATGCCCATTTCTTTCTGTGGATTTCGACTAGAATGTCAGTAACTTGAATTATTTCTCTGACCCACTCTACACGCTTCCTATCTTTTAAGGTTACGACTGCCAGCCGTTTCATACCTGTCTGATTTTTCCTCAACGTAAGTAGAACCAGATTCAGACTTATTACGTAGTTGATGACTTCATGTCATTGGTTTCTTTCCATGCATTTTCCGGATTTATAGTTAACTGTTTTCATCGTTCTTGTACCATATAACTGCATTAGTGGTAGCGATGGACGAGCTCACACGTTATCTTTCATTTCCTGATCAAATAACCAGTACGTACCGCCATACGTCACTGCCGCGCAATTGAAAAAGTGAACAGCAACGGCGTTTTTTTTTTTTGTTTTTTTTTGTATTTCATTCTTTCCCAGCTTACTACTGGTTGTTTTTTTCTTGATGAAAGCAGCGTCAAAGCACGTTAGAAAGTGACACTCACTCCTAAATACTAGGTTTTCTACTTGTCCTCATTAATCTGAGAAAACACATTCTATATTATAAACAGAGCTGAGCATATGAAGAAATTTCAGCCCCACGGTGACCACTCCGTCGCAATAATTGGCGGTCTTCAAGCACATGCGCTACTCAGGACAGTGATGGCGGCAAGTCGGTGGTGGTGCAACTAGTCTAGTTACCAGAAAAGCTCAAGCCTGTTAAGAAAAAAAAGTACGTCATGATTGTGTTTCTGCAGAGAGGGGGTTACCCGCGATACAGTAGTGGTGCGGGAGGAGTCTGACTTTAGACTCCATCTTACTCATTGTAAAGAGGAGGTGGGGTTGAGGCCTTCCTCGAAAAAGCACCAATGAAGAACGGTTTCTAGGCACAGTCCGCGGTATCAAGACTGCAGCCTCGGTTTTACACGCATCAAAATAGCAGCGAGTATAGGAAGTTTATTTGACGCTCATTAAAACACTGCGTGGCACACGGAACTGCTGCGTTGAATGAGACAAGCAAATTGCTTGCACGCAAACGTGTATTGGGAAAGCAATGTTTATTTTATTTTATATAAGAGTTCCTTGGTTTTGTTGATCTGCCTGTTAGTTTTTGTTGTTGTTGTTGTTGTTGTTGTTGTTGTTGTTGTTGTTGTTGTTGTTGTTGTTGTTGTTGTTGTTGTTGTTGTTGTTGTTGTTGTTGTTGTTGTTGTTGTTGTTGTTGTTGTTGTCGTTGTTGTTGTCGTTGTTGTTGTTGTTGTTGTTGTTGTTGTTGTCGTTGTCGTTGTCGTTGTTGTTGTTGTTGTTGTTGTTGTTGTTGTTGTTGTTGTTGTTGTTGTTGTTGTTGTTGTTGTTGTTGTTGTTGTTGTTGTTGTTGTTGTTGTTGTTGTTGTTGTTGTTGTTGAGATGATTATTGGCAGTGCTGATTACAAGAGTAAGTATTATTTCTCTTAACACTGATCAATATTACAATTGTGTGCCTTCGCGTGAGAGATTCGCTCGACAATGGGTTTCATTTGCCACGTCCATGTTTAAATTAACATAATAACAATATGTGAATTTGCACCTAGCTGAGATTCTCTGTTATATCATTAACCATTCATCCTGTTTTAAAGCAAGTATATATATCATTCATTCGTCTTCTGTTAAAACCCTAGGTTCGCTGATAAAATCTGTACCTTAGTAAACGTTTTTCTCAAAAGGATAAGGGCTCAGAGGTGTGACATAAGAACCCTCAACATTGCCAATCTTGGAGACCAGTTATTATTTCCTGCCTCCTCTACGACTTCCAAGCAGGTTCGTTAGTTACTCTCACGAGCTAGCACCCTCCTTACATAATGCAAAGCAAATTTTATTGCTATATGTTTGCAAGATTTCATGAAAAAACTTTCACATCGTAGTAAGGATCTCAGAATTTGCGGCACGAATTTCTGACTTGCTTGCCATCTAATTGGTATTAGACGTTTGTAATTAGGTGCCATCTGTACATAACGTGACTATTTAGGTGTTCGGGAGTGGCCAGAGTCTATTTGCTCGATCCTTTGCCATGACACACCAACACGGACCTACCACATGACGTCACTTAGAAATCATGACCGCTTCTCTGCCACCTGATTTATTCTGTTGTATGTGCGTGTTAGAGTCCTGTGAGATGCAAGAAGGAGAGTGATGAGTTAGAGAGAGAGTGTGTGTGTGTGTGTGTGTGTGTGTGTGTGTGTGTGTGTGTGTGTGTGTGTGTGTGTGTGTGTGTGTGTGTGTGTGTGTGTGTGTGTGTGTGTGTGTGTGTGTGTGTGTGTGTGTGTGTGTGTGTGTGTGTGTGTGTGTGTGTGTGTGTGTGTGTGTGTGTGTGTGTGTGTGTGTGTGTGTGTGTGTGTGTGTGTGTGTGTGTGTGTGTGTGTGTGTGTGTGTGTGAGAGAGAGAGAAGAAGAGAAAGTGCCCTTACGTTACACACGATATATTAAACTACAATTGCTTCATTTCACGCCCACCTCCACAAGAGGCGAATGGCCCCAAATGTCTCTTCGACCTTTTTGCGGTCGTCCCACTAGATCCCGGACCCCAAATCGTATCGAAACCGGGGCAAGTGTAGAAATACGATACTCCCTCCGATCGGTTTGCAGTGGGCAGGGCGTCACCGAGGCGCTCAGAGCGTCAGCCGGTTTCCGTCACTACAATGATGGGTAGAGAGGGCATGCGCAACATGGCGGCGGACTCGGCGTAAAAGACGCCCACCGCTGGTGACGTCAAGCTACTCTCGTAGTGAGCGGGAACAACACAACAAGTGAAGCTTACTGAACGATCAACATCGTCGCTCCCTAGCAGCTAGGGGGTGTGCACGGTTGGCCAGCAGTTGCCTCGGAGTAGGCCAATCTCGTGAACGTCATTCTTCGCCAGCCATGGCAGCGTTTAGATCGTGGAGCTGCACCTTTGGTGTCTGTATCATCATCTTGTACATTGCCGCCACCATTCCTTTCTCAGGTACTTTTTACTGTGCTTTATTTTCCTTTTTTATTATTTCGTCGGGATAGAAAGGCTAGCTTTCTGGTTTGCTGCGAAAAAAATTCGGATAATAGGGTCTCACAGCACCGGTCCTGCGACAACACCCCCAGGGGGTTGTACCTTAGTTTACGCGGCAAAGGTAGAACTTCATCATGATGATGATAGCAAGTGCGATAGTGATATTTTGACCACACCACGCCACAATCAATGTTTTTGTTCGCTAGCCAATAAAGATAAAAATAGAGCTAATAAGTGTAACTAAACATCTTCATGCGCATCTTCGAAGTGAATTGTGACAGCTACTGCACTTTTTTAGTGAAGGAGCATGCTTACACACACTATAACGCAACAAAAGCACGTTGAAATTTTAGCATAATGAACAACCAACAGATGGCGGTAACAAAAATATTAACACTTTTGAGAAGACAAATTTTGTTGTTGCTTCAATGTAAAGGCGAAAAGCAACTGCAGAAGAATTAAGTGACTATCCAGGTGGTTCTTTGCGTGATTGATTAACATCTTTGCAGGTGCGAAAGAGGTTGACCAGCAGGTAGTCAAGAAGCTTCGTCAAAACCTGACAGATTCAGCAAAGTATGACAAGAGCTACCAACCTCTCAACAGCCATTCGTCGGACACAGTGGTTAACTTCACGGTCTATGCTAAGCAATTGAGGTATATGGTGAGTATCGGACAACAAAGCACGTCAAAGAGAAGCTAGACACTTGTAAGGACAAGACGTAAATATGTGTGAGATCCGGGGAATGCCTACAACAAATATGTGTTTTTCGGTACCTTGTACAGATTATCAAATTCACTTTAAAGTAGTTCAGTGGTAAACCAGAGTTATTCTGATAATATCACTATTGAATTAGCATATCAGCTTTGTTCCCACAGGACTCACAGCAAACTTACTATTAAGAAGAAGTTCAGAAACAATTATTCAATAACAGCAATAATATCCGGTGCATTTAAAATTGCTGGTTTTCGGCTTGAATATTGCCGCAACAGTTACGAATTCTCTGGAAATTGAAAAGTGCAAGCAGTTTCCATAGTTCTGTCAAGTTAGTAATCATGTATGTTAACCAGTACTTATTCATGCAACATTGTTGTTCTCAGGCGCCAGAATGGAACTACATCGCAATATCTGCGTTCGTCTGCATGGTAAGATAAACTGCAAATGTTTCATTTAACACTTCTGTCTATTAGCCAATGTCGGTGCAAAACTAATACGGTCGGGAACATTCGTTACAGCTTTCGCGCTCTGGTTTTCTGTCCTCGAATGGAATATCTTTTTTGTCTCTCTTTTCACGAACGCTGAACGCCATTGTGCTTTTTCTTTTGAATTGTTATTTGCTTTTTAAGGCAAGATTTTAGCCAGCAAATATTGCAGTGGCGCCTCCTGTAGTACCGAAAACATTGGACCAAGTTTAATGGGGGCGTTACATGAGCAGACGCCTTAAATTAAGAGATAAACTCATGTTCATTAAAAAAAGATACTATCACACCAAACACAAATGGCCACAAAATGCATGAGAAATGTAATTAATGGCCCACACCCGCACGTCGAGCAGCGGTGAACACCAGTTCAATATCGACTCATCGCACATTAAAACTTTAGTCCCTGGACAGTGCAGCGACATTTTTAAGCGCGGTTCTTAAAGTCGTACGTTCGAATAGCCCTGTTGACCGCTGTATTTACATTTGATCTAGTTACAAAATACCAACTTTGAAAGACCGCGACGCAGGGAGAGCTGCGCAAGTGCAGCTGTGCCAACGGCATGTTTATATATCCTAACGAGAAACGTAATGTTTCCCGGTCCAAGAAGAACACCAGCCGCTTTGTCAGACCATTTCTTCTCTTTTTTTTTTTTTTTTGCATACTCTCATCGCTTCGTGATTTCATTTGTGTGAAAAGTCCTCCCTCAAGATGCTGTGACACGGTGACTGACGTCAGATCCCACCCTCTCTTGGTTAAAAGGTACTGCTTGAGGTCAGGCCGTGGCACAGATAAACGTTCGATCAAGGGTTCGCGTTTCAACAACTTTTCCCAGTGTGGAACTTTGTTCTGTTCATTTACCATTCACAAAATAGTAGCGTGGCAGAAGACAAGAAACTGTTAAGAGAGGTTCAACGAATAATGATGGGAGAATGTGGAGTAAGAGAAACGGTGCAGTGAAATTGAACAGTTCCTTGACGCCTGTGTATGCTTCGTCTACCACGCGGGAGTGGCGACAAAAACGTGTTTGTTTCACCGTTTGGTGGCTTTGTTCTAGCACTGGATCGACGAAGGGCTATCCTGGACGCCAAGCGAGTACGACGACATGACAGAGGTGACGTTCGGCGACAGCGAGGTGTGGACGCCCACGCTATCGGTGCACGAGAGCTACAACCAGTACGGCGTACGACTCTTCTCGGCCATCAAGACGGACCACCACGGCAACGTGGTGTGGTGCCCGCTGGTGACCTTCGGCCTCCGCTGTGAAATGGACCTGCGCGATTACCCGTACGACGAGCACCGCTGCGCTATGAACATCTCCTCCTGGGCACACGGCTACAAGGTCAAGCTCATCGGTACGCGTTCACCGACAGTACTCCAAGTCACACTCTTATGTCACCAAGGGTCAGGCGACGGTGATAAAACGACGGGTCTCGATTCAAACAGTCAGGGGTCATGGTAAATGCTAACGTACCGAAATATAAGTCTAGTGGTGGTTTAACAGTGTATATATGGGTTATAAGGCTCAACATTAGTGATTTATTTTCTTTTCTTTCGAAATACGGCGTGTGCGACAGAGCGCGAAAGTATAATCTCGGGGACAGCAAAGAGCCAGTTTTGGTACCTGGGATTTACGATCTAAGCGGTCACTCGGGCTATGTATGAGGTGCGCCGTAGTGAAGATGGCTGCTTATTTTACCGTAGTGATCTCTTGGCCGAATAAATAATGTCCCAAAGGATCATCGCTTTTATGGCACGACGGCCCCCTTAGATTACCTGTTGTACACCTTCGGTTCAAAAATCACTTTGAAAGCCTCGATATTAACTATAACAAAAGCACAATTAGCATGCTAGATGTGAAGACTAGAACAAAAATACTAGACTGTACTTGTTGTGAAAAGCAGAGCGTTAATGGTGCACTAACTGTCCCCAAACTCAAAGTAATGCAGCTTAGATGGAATGTCGATTAGAAAAGGAAATAACCATAATATGATTAAAGCTAAAGAATATGAAAAGTACGAATTATATAAAGGACCACTTCTAGGCAAGATGACACTCGTCACCGTCTCTAGATTCAAAAGAGATGCCGAAACGATAATTTATGTATTTCTTTGCACCCCGAGTTCGCACCTCTTCTCACGTGCTCCTTCAGGCAAACTGGCGAAGAAGACCTTCGACGAGCAGCACCCGGACTGGACGGGCCACTTCGAGTCGATGGACACCACAGAGTTCCAGCACCCGGAGCAGGGCGCTGATCCCGTGCTTCGCTTCACCCTGTTCGTGAAGCGAAACTCGCCCGGATACCACTTCACCGTGGTGCTTCCCTGCATGGCCGTGTCTATGCTCACGCTGTTCATCTTCTGGCTGCCGCCTTCGTCTGGCAAGAAGGTGACGCTCGGCTGCGCCAGCATCATCATCATCCTGCTCATCATAGAGAACCTCAAGCACGACCTTGGCGACTCCGTCCACACGCCACGTATCGGTGAGTCGGGTGGCCTCGAGATGCATACGTGCAATGCAGGCGTAGAGTTACTACGTGTTGTTTCACTGCAATTGCCACCCCGGGATTTGTCCCAATACAAGGGACTCTCTGAATCAAAAGCTGTTTGAGGAAAAACTTGGAAAAGCCAAAAACGAACGCTTACTCTATACCACCAACGCCTCACCAACGCACAAAAGTGTATTTAGGAATGAGAAGAGATCACCTCCTTTCCTTTCGGTTAAAATTTTCCTGATGAAGAACCCCACTATCACCTTTTATTCTGTTTAATAACGCGCACGTTGCGTATGGAACCCGTCCCTCCCCAAAGCTCACTGGGATAGTGGCCGAAAGATCTCCACGACGACATAATGGCTCTGAGTGCCCTAATGATGCGGCATTGATGTCGTAATGATGACAACCATGAAATCTGTTTTATTACCTCGTGTTTAAGATTTGATACTTAACGATTCACACGCAGTCACTCTGCACGGCTCTCTTATGCAGCGCAAATGGCGTCATAAGTCCAATGAACGTGCTGAATTCAGCAAGGAATACGTAATACATTTTATCCTTTAATTCCTATCATATCTATTTGATTTGCTGCTATAGAAGTTGGGTCTAAAATACTATGTTCTAGGTACTCTAGCAGCAAGTGTGTGTCGAATGAAAAATATTTCGCTCAACGGTCGCGATACCCTTCCGACCAATGGGAATGTGCATTCAACTGCCGTGGAATACTAATACGCCATCTTCTCTAAGGTGATGCAGGTTATGGCCTTTAAACCAGAGCGAACGTTGTCGAAAAAAGAAAACTCGGAGTGTCGCCTTTCAATTCTCATCACCTTCTTCGGTGCTATGTTCCCCGCCTCGCAGTCCAGTACCTGGGAGTCACCTGCGTCACAGTCGCTGTGGCGACGCTCGTTTCTGTGCTGGTGCTCAACATGGTGAAGAGCCCCATGGTGTTCCGCCCTCCCGATTTCCTGGTCTCCCTGTTGGGAGGCGTCGTGGGCCGCGTGATGTTCCTTTGTCCTCTGCCGGCACCACGCGCTGCCGACCACGAGCAGCTGGCGGACGCTACCTCCCCTCTGGACAAGCAGGACATCATTACGCGCCAGGAGTGGTTCCTGGTGGCTCAGGGAGTGGACCGCCTTGTCTTCCTCCTCTACGCTGTGTTCCTGCTCGCCTACCACGCCTGAAGTACGTACGCGCCAAGTAATGGCGAAGATGTCTTCGCGATTCCTTGCCTCCGGTAAGGCAAACTTGACCGAGATGTGCGAAGGAATCTCGAGTCTGTTGAGCCGCTGCTTTACAAGGGGTTTTCTCTTCTCCCAGAGGGTATTTTCTATTGCTCAAACGTTGTTGAGAGGATTCAACTTCTCAACCCACTCCGTGCTGAATTTTGTGCTCTCAAGAGTTATACCTTGGCTGCTCGCTATTTATTACGAATCGCTGTTTGTCTACACCGTTAAACTTCAGCATCTGTAGGCCTACGCTGGAGGTAAAAGAAGCGTTCATCTCTCATTTGATATACGCAATAAATATAGGCATTACGCTGACAATAAATCTGCGTAGCTTCCTTTTTGTTTGTTGTTTACGCATTGGCAGTTTATTGAGTCCGATATTTCATCAGCCATAATAATCACAACTTGCTAACCTCAGAAACATCATGAGTTGGTGTCCTCATATCCCAACAACTTCTCGTGTTCCCAATCCAAGGCAACATCACGAACCTATAAGTGCAATCGGTTAAATAAGAATACGAGCTTTAGTAAGTAATCATTTCATAACACGCTGGTTTACCGCACAGTTACTTTCCTTAGGGAGTATTTATTAGCAGGAATAGCAAGAAGTCTACGCAAACATTTTTTTTTCTTTATATATGTGCACCTGTCATACCTTTTTTAATGTTTTACAACACTTTTACAGCGCATGAGCATGCGTAAATATGAATCATTCAGAAAATATTTAAAGATTAGACTGAGTACCTAAAGTGCAAGAATTTTGCCAGATATCTGCAAAAGACGTCCTTGAAAATTGTACACAAACGATTTCTCTATTGACACTGCTGATATTGTACTAAGTTTTCTCCTTTCATTCAATTCAGTTGCATTTAACCTAAAACAAGTATTTATTGAATAAATTAGGGCCTAATTATTGTAACTTAGAGTAAATTGGTGTCTAATCACCAATAATAATTGCAATGTCTAATCCACGCTCTAAGCATGAATACCTACATTTGACTACGTCTAGGGCCATAATAAGATCAGGACAGTCGATTAAAAGACAAGGCAAGGGCAAGCAACTGACTAATTAAGTCGTATTCAAACAGACGCATAACATACTTTTTGAATAAACCAAAACTACTTTCTCGTAGTTAGTTTAATGTTCACAAAAGAAACATGCCGTTTTTCTCTATTTCAGGTTTCGAAAGTCAAGGAGTAACTTGTTATCATCACACCGCGGTTACGACTTGCCCGAGATGCCGAGTGTTAAGTTATTGGCGGTGCTTTCATTGTGTTTTGTTTTTGTTTTTTGTTTTTGTTTTTGCGTCCGAACGAAACGAAACATGTCACACTGTTGCGTCAAATAAACCAGCCAAACATTTGTGTGTTTCAGAAATTCTTACTTGGGCTAGTTTGTTCATGATTCATAAAAGAATACGGCGCGAAGAACGAGGACAAAAGAGATACACAAACGACAGGACGTACTAAATGTATTAGACTTCGTTCAGGAATCTGATGCATCCGTTGGCTACGTGAGATAGCGAGTGGGTGCTTTTACGTGTATTGCAGCTTGTTAGCCTATAAAAGAAGGAAGTCTGATTCGAAACGAAATCGAATTGTTCGTGGTGCTGGTCCTGCCGTACGTGTATCTCTTTTTACCTCGTCCTTCGCGCCGTGTTTTCTTGTGGATTTGCGAGTTTAAACTCTTCTTAACTTAAGCATCGGGAGTCGAAAACAGCCTCCCGCTTGTAATCATTCCGCCATCACACATGTTGCAATATCCAAGCATTTCGCCAAACGCGCTCATAATGCAAGCAGTTATCGTGAAAGCTCCGACAGCATCCAAGCGTTCAACGCATATTCGGAGTCACTAAGTCTTTGACGCTCCTCGTATGCAAATCGGTGTTGTTGCTTTCTTACCTTTCTAATTGCTGCTCTCTTTGTAATTGAATTGTACGTTGTGGCGTACACTGCCGATGACAGAAGTTTATTAGCTATTACTTCAATAATTATTACTAATAGCCTCTAATATTTTTATTTGAAAGTACAATATATATCTCTAAATATGATGCATTGAGCGTACTAACCGAACCCACTTATTTAAAATTTGTTGATCGGCAGTGCGATTTGATATATGGAACGCCGCATTATGCACACAACACGGTCCAGTACCAGAACAGAAGCACGATATGGGCCAGAAGTGGCATAACCCCACCTTAAGCCTGGAGGTTCATGGTCACGGAAAAAGCACGCCCACATCGTAAATTCGTCGGGAAGAAGCCTATGGGCTTCCTCACCGTTCCCATATAGCAATATCAAAGCAGAGAAGGTAGCGGCTAGTCTGAGTTATGGCTTCACATGGCAGCCGATGCCGATGCATTTTTCCCTGCTGTCGCATTAAACACTGCGTCCGTGCTGTGACGTCACTGCCGAAATTAACAGTGTTTATGTGGCGTTGGGATACTGCCCTTGGAGTGCCATCGTCAGGCGCCTCCCACCTTACTACATGGTTAGTCGTAGGGGAAGCAGAGTGGAAAAGTGGTACTCGGACTGGAGCCCCAGTTAACATTGTTGATTTTTTTTTTTTTCATAGACTGCAAAGTTCGGCTAAACTACTTTGGACGCATATCATGGTGTCAATAGCTCGTCCAATGCCTCATTCAATGCCTCGTTCGATACCTCGACCTGCAAGACCGCTTCAGAACATAAAAACTTGCCTATCATTGTGAATTCCTCTGATTCCGTTATAAAATAATGAGCCCCAAAGCCTCAAATTTGAAAGCTGGCTAGGCAATTATAACCAAGTAATCGCTCTATAACTTCCTATCACCAAGTGCATAACGTCCGCCATGCCAAGCAATGCTCCTGCAACAGGTGGCATTCTCGAGTCTTCACGAATGTTTGAAAACACGTCTGTAGAGATCATTAAGAAAATAGACCCGGCATAGCAGCAGATGAGTTTTTTAAGATGTCGTCCACATAGAGGTCCTAAAGCCTACGTTTTGGCCTATGGGAAACGTCATAAAGACCGCAAGACACTCTGTTGGGCGCTGTCTCGAAACTGCATGTTTCGCAGAAATGGATGCCGATGAGTTTAACGTGACCAGGAGCAGAAGGCAATGCGTGAAGATGGTAGGGAACTTTAAGTTATATACTTTATTATAATAGAGCTTCACCATAGCCGGTGTGTGCTACCGTGGAAGTACACCGAGTTTCCGCGCGTCTATTGCGCCTGGTCGAGTACCTGCTGTTGCGCAGGCAAAGTAGACATTCTATAATCCAATACATATCCACGCCAGTGCGTGTGTAATATGCTAACTATACAAACATAGCAATATATTGCCGCAGTAACCTGCCATAGAGGCGGTAAGATCAGCAGAGCGCACAAGTCGTAAATTATATAATGTATTTTAGCTGTAGCCACTGTCAACATAAAGTAGTGAGTACTGTATTTTAATTGCTTTTGAAGTGTAACTTCACTTTGGACGCCGTGCAGGCCAGTGCTGGTAAAGGAAAATAGATGTCAAATTTTGCTTGCAATTTTCTTATTCATAACGATACGCTGTATACCACGTGGTATTCGCGTACGAGCTAGATAACATATAGTTGATTTTTTTTTTTTCTCACCAGTGCCGAATTCAACAGCCAAGTGATAATTATGGCTCCAAAGTTGCATATGGGTCACGTGCGGAATGAAAAAAACTGCGATGCAATCGCTGCTTCTTCAAACTTTGTGATTATGATTATTCCTGTTCTTGACGCAGGCTGCCTAAGCAGCTTTAGTTGATCAAAGTAAAGAAGTAACTATTATATCGCAGTTTTCCTATTCGCCATGTCACCTATAAGTATATTATACGTCATAACTATATCGATTGACTGCTGAAACCCGGACAGGTGTGTAACAAATTTTATTTATAGATTATTTAACGGTATTAGATTGTAGCACTTGGTGAGCCGTGCATGTGGTAATGTTTTAAGTGTTATTACAAAAGATAAAACATGCAACCGAAAATGTTGAGGTGATGACAGCCGCGGTGGTCGCCTTTTGATAGAGGCGAAACGCAATGCGCCCGTGTGCTGTGCAATGTCAGTGCATGTTAAAGAACTCCAGGTGGTCAAAGTTTCTGGAATCCGCCACTGCGGCGTCTCTCATAGCCTGAGTCGCCTTGGGACGCTAAACCCTGTGAACAAAACCAAGCCAGTAACACGAAGACAGGCGGTAATTTTGTGAAACAAACTTGTTGTTGCCATCCAAAAGCAATCACTTTATTCGCACCATCGTGACAAATTAGCTTTTGCTCGCACAAAACGCATGCGAAGTTGGTGATATTCACTTTGTGTCTGTGTGTAAACAAACCGAATCGTGCGGTCACAAAACTGTACAATGCGTACTGGTAAAACCATCCCGTGAATGCACTTTTTATTCCACAGTCATACCCGGTGTGTTTATTTGATCTGGCGAAATTCTTCGCAGCTTAGCACAATACTGACAGCACAACGTGTGAATCGGTCGACAATGACACCTGACCGAGCGTGCAGTACTTTCGGAGACGTTACACGGCAACTCTCGACTATTTACTTGTTTCTTTCTACTTCGAGTCCCGGCACCTTTACCCGTGTAACCATGTGTGGCTGAACAGTAGACTGTACAAACTGAGCAAACAAAGGGTGCCTAACTGCGAACAGCACGTTCAGGTCCTTCCCGTATGTGTTGCTTGAACTCTGGGCAATGCCTCTTTCAAAAGTAGTTCAAGTCGTTTACATTTCGCCACAGCCTGTGATGCTCCAACATTACACTGAAGCTTTTTTATGTTTTTAATTGCCATTTTCTTCCGCACTCGTCATAAGTAGCCGCACCCTATTTCGTGTGTAAATAACGCTGCGCGTTTCATAACATTATTCGTGAAGACACTAGAGCAGTAGTCGCAGTAACTGGATCAGCTTCGACGACTCTCGCTCCGGAGCAAATTCTCGTACACTTTAAAGAAACAGACCATAACTTTTCTTAGAGTTCACCTTTGGCGAAAGATGGCGCTGCCAGTCCAGTTACACATGCTAGGATATATGTATGCCGTATCCGCCCGTTACAAAAGGAATGGCCTCAACTCATCATCATCATCATCTGTGAAGCCTGTGAAACTGCTTTCCAAGCTCGCCGTCGACTCTGAAAATTCCTGCTTTCGATTCATCCTGACTGTATCATGATGCTGACAAAAACCTGTTAATACAATTAATAGACAAAACCCACCCACAAAGCCCACCTCTGTGCAAACAAAAAGAAAAGCAAGCCAGAGACTAGGCGTGAAAAAGTATTTTACATGGCTCTCAAGCTATCAATGCCGACATATATTGCGACTCCAATGCTTAATTTTGAATGAGCTCACACGTGCTGCACCACCCAAGTAAACAGCGTACAGAGCGAATGAACACGCAGATTTGATCTCTAAAGCATGCAGAGGATATCGATAAACATTCGACGTAAATATAATTACAGAGGCAATCAATGCCTCACCAAGCGTTACCTCGTTGCTTGCATGGTACACTCCCGTAAAAAACACTTCGTTGAAGTCACACAGTATGTTAACGCTGCTTAGAGGGAACAGAGGCCTCGCTGTCAATTATCCACCGCGAAAGTGCAGGGACGCGTGGAGTTCACATTTTACTTTGGTGAAAAAAATAAATAAATTGTCGGATACATGTCATATAACTACGTGGTGATTTTTCATGCGGAAATTATCTCGAAATTTGGTGCCCTGAACATGTGGTAATGACGTGAAATACATACCGTTATAAAAATTGCCTCGGAGCAGTGGGAAGCATCGCGACGTGGATGTTTTCCAGAAGCCGCGAATCCATGTTTCGATCCAAACACTAGTCAAGCTAAACAATTTCCCAAATGAGTTCATTATCATCGACAATGCAGCTGTCTTTAAGGAACTCGCGCCGACAATGACGCCTCTATTCTCGCTCAAGCAATTTTGGGAAAAAACTGTGGTTAAGGCATCGTTTGCAGACGACGCGATAGGTTCATCCTTTGTCACGCGTTTAGAGCCCAGGTGAGTTTAGTTTCTTGGCCGTTTCAAATTTCTTGACGGTGATCGAAAATATTTTCGTCAACCTTCCGAAAGCTTAAGATTCCACGGATTCGATAGTAGCGCCACTACAACGGCTTCGAAGCAAAGCAGCCGACTGGGCTATAAACGTTTGACAAAGGCTGCACATCGTCACCCTGTGTTTTTGCGCGTGCGCTACGCATCCCGCACGATGAATTCGTGCACACCGTTGTTTCTGTCTGCTTTTTTGAGGTCTAAATCTAGGTCATCGCCAATGAAGATATCATTCGGCGTAGAATTATCCTCTTCGTTAGTGTCTGTGGGTGCACCACTTTTTCCTTTCTGATCATTCAGTACTACGTCGGGGCTGATCCTATCTACCGCGTCGCTAACTACCTCGTTTCCCGCGTCAGTAACGATGTCATTTCCCGGGATAACATCGTCGTTGCTGTCAGCCAATATGGCGTCCACATCGACATCGGTAGGGTCGTCTGCGGTGACTCCATTCCCAGCGCCTTGTATCGGTTCGTCTGCTTCAGGAGTGGTGACGTCATTGGGCGGCACCTGATTTCCGTTGTCATCTGTCGTCGTTCTTCTGGTGTTGTCGTCAGCAGAGTCGTTGTAGTTAACGTCTATGACGTGTTCTCCATCGTCGATGGGCGTCTCGCCAACGCGATCGGCCACTGCTTCCTTGTCATCGTCTTTCGGCGGCTCGGGAGGCGTCAGGAATTCTACTTCTTGTGGCGGCGAGGGCGGAGGCAAGAACGTCTCGGTGCCCGGCGGATCTGCGACAGAAACCAGAAACAGAAGTTTGGTATCTAATTTCGATTGTCAATAAGGGTTAGATTCATATGACGAGGATGACATGATACCGGCCGTCACTGACGTTGAACATTCCTTACTGACCAAAAGCTGTTCTGCTTCGAATGAACATATTAGGACGTTTTAATCATTGCCTTCAAACACGCCTTGCACTTTCACACGCAAGAAATTAGAGAAATGCTTCATGTTTCTTATAAGCCCGACCGGCTTTGATAGAGTGTGCGATTCCTACGTTCGATTCAATGTGTCATGACAATCCATCGTAATCCCACAGGCCTAAATACGGAAAGCGTCGCGGAAGCACCGCTTGTCGATGTGTCCACCGCTTCTAAGCGCAGTGCATGGAGAAAAACGGGTAAACAAACATAATAATTGCGCTATTTTCAGTGTTTTGTTTCGTTTAGTTTTAATCACACCCCCACACTATAGCGATTTTCTCAGCATTTCCGTGATAGCAAGCGAACCAATCGCTACACCGGTAGACTATTTTCATTGCCCTAATGAACGATACGTGCATGTATAAAAGTATACCTTATGTGCTAGCCGCAGGGAAAGGCACTGAAAGGTAGTTAAGCATCGGCTTACAAAAAATAATAATAAAACACCAAGGCGAGAGACGTAGCATGCCATACCTGTAGAGCCCCTGGCATCTGTACAAAATAGCGAGGCCGTTTTAACGACATTTTGGTTGTGTTTCACATTAAACCACGAAATCGTTTTAACGATCTCTCAGTGCATACGGCTAGCGCGCCACACGATAAAAGCGCCTTCCCCAAGAAACGTTTAGCAGTTGCGGAAGGAGGAGAAAGTGCCTGGCACCAGGTCGATCTAACCGCGTACCAGAGGTACGCATACGTACTTTTCGCGCCGCCACCATCCAAAAAAGCGTGGCAATACTACTACAACTTGCCAGCTCACAACTGCAGACAGGGGTCGTCGACCTCATCAGAAACGCCGAAACGCACAGGGCCACACACGGAAGTGAAACCATATACAAATTCCTTACCCCTACTTCCTGCCCTCTCACCCGTCATCTCCATTGGCTCTGCAACACACCCTTCCACGCAGACCATTCCCATCTGCAGTAGAACATAAAGCCCTCTTATTGCTTTAGCTTTAGCCAGTTGGCTTCGTCTGCATTTGTAGTCATTTTTTGTTCATTTTTACCTAGTTTTTATGCAAGACTTTATGTTTTTGTTTGGTTTCTTTTTTATATGACGCCAAACATGAGCGGCGACGCTTTATTGAACCGTTTATGCCCGCTTATATGTATATCGCGATCAGGCACGCGATGGACCTACGCAGAAGCAGCCTAAACAGCAGCCCAATAGCGTGCGGGCTTGAGCAGAACTACGGTTGGCTCGATTTCGAATCGATTCGTCCGCGGGAACGAACGTGTCGGGTTCTGGAAAGCGTATATACTCGGCAAACTGTCCTCGCCGATAACGTCTCTGTTGTCGCTAGTGTAGTGCTGCGGTACGCGTTCAGTGCCGAGAGAGTGTCTGGACGACGTACTGGCGTTACACTGTATACATAGCGACCGGTGCGCTCCGCGTGGCTGTGAAGGACAACACAAGCTTTTAAGCAGAAGCACTCGATCTTGTACTTCAAGGTGGTACATGACAGCTAACTGCTCAGCTTTCGCTAAGCGTGTAATATAGTATAGTCGGATACAGGCGAAGAAAGAAACGGCAGGTGCCCTTCAAATGCAGCCATCTTGCCATTAGCTTGCAGTGACTATCGCTGTTGATCCCGTCTACTCACTAATATGACGTCGCAGTTTAGCATGCAGGTAGAAGGGTGCAGGTACAAGGACAAGAGAGCAGGTGCGAAGGGTCGCGTGCAAGGGTGAATGTCGACAGCGTTAACTGGATGGCCTCCTCTGAAGACAGTTGCTGAGCGCGCTTCTTTAAAGACCGTCGCAAAGGCTTGGTGTTAGTCCAGGAATAATTTAATAATTTATAGGAATAATTTATAGGCAGTGAGGAAGGGTCGACCTCGATAATCCCCATGTTGACGCAGAATCTCTCAGAACCCCTCTTGTTTCCTAAGTATTATAGGTTAAAATATGCCCATTGAGTCACACAGTGTTCGCTACTGGCGGCCAGCAGATGGAACTAATTGCTCGTATGCAGGAAAGTCGGGTACATTAAACAAGGAAATGGCTGTAATAGGAAATAGCTGGGCACATTACACACGTGTATGCGATGCTTGTCATTTGTACTGTGTTTGTACTGTAATGTTAACTGCAGTACAGTCGGAGACGTGAACTAACCTTGCTCCATGTCAAAAGGCAGCTTCCTCTTGGTTCTTAATATAGCGCATACTGTATTCAGGTTATAGAGCGTAAGCTGTACGTGCATGAAAAAAGGATTAACTAAGCAGCCTCAGTGTTTCCGCGTACGACAGTCAAGCTCCTATAACGAACTATGGCAGTCCTGTGGATTTCGTTCGTTACGTCCAAAATTCACAATAAGTGGGCTTCCCTTATCACACAAGTAAAAAAATTGTTTTTATTTCTTTAGAAACTTCATTACACATGCTCCATTCTCGCCAGGACTGTTGCACGGAGTGACGGTGACCTACCTAGTCATTTAATTAAAAAAAAAAAGAAAACATCTGCGGCTTAGCTCGGCTAAGCCTGGCTATGAAAGCAAAATACTTGTTATGCTTGGTTATGCTGTATTGCCAAGCCAGGCCTGAATCTATTTTACGGAACGGAAGCCTGATTTAGCGTGATCAGACACGGTTTGCTGTGGTTTAAATCCTTCGCTTATTGTATGTACATAAGAAATGTGACATGCAAATCCGCTTCCTTTCCATGGCCTATAGTGCTCAGCTTAACCGCGGCAATACGCTCGGGAGACTAACTTTTGACTTCAGCTTGTAGATAATAATGTATACATGCTGTCATTGCGTTCTTCGGCAAAAGCTGCCCTTCGTTTATAGAAAAAACATCATCACCTTGCTGTCTTTTCAGATATGGTAATAGGCCTAAACAGACAGTACAGCTCAATGACTGATATAATGAATGACGTGATAACTCAAGAACACGAGCGATCAAATTTAACCAGGGAGCTCTACAATGCGATCTGCCTCGTAGCTCACCGGAGACCTTCGCACATGAAGTTAAGAGACTCAGATACTAGATCGTGTCATAACTTTCAGTCTCCGGCATATTGAACTCATCCCTGGAACAAAAAATGTTACAAATTAGTAATTTTACTCATAAACGTACAAACTCAGATACCAGGCAACATTAACGCGTTCATACAAATTATTGCTGTGCAACGTATACTAGTTTCCTAGTGTGGGTCAGAAAAACAGTACTAATTAAACGCCGCAAGAAATTGACGAAACTAGCGTTCTCTGCAACCGTAGGCTTCGCTTTGCTTGACGTAGCGACTTTTGTTTACGTGTCTACAATGCCGTGTCTCAATTTTCTTGTGTCGCCATAGCAACAACTTATTTTGCCCGCGTCGACGAGTAGGTGTCAAAATATTGATAGCCTCTCACATGTCGCTACGATGGGGCTTTTTTAGATTGCCGCCGGTGAAAACACATCGATAACTGTGCCATCCCGGTGCGTCCGGGATGGCACAGTTATCTTGCGTCGAAGTGTCGAAAAAGAGATGACGTTTGTTTCTCGCTGGCCATCAATATTGTAAACACATTTGGACAAGCAATATATTTTTCGAAACGGCTCTTTCCGAATATATGGTTAAGGCCAAAAATTTCCGCTCACTGCATTGTCGATATATGTCTCTCAAATAAGATCGAAACGACTCTCAGAAGAGGACTTTTCGGCCTTGCCATTATATACACACACATCAGCCTGCTGTACATTTCGTTGAAAGAGAGGGCCTGAAGTGAAAAAAGGCGGATTCAACATTTCCGGAGAACACAGTCAAGAGAAGTTACGCGTTTTTGCGGCGTGGAGGACATTTTCTATATTATTTATTTTTACTGATGTTGGCTCTAGTGACTCTATAAAAATGGACTATTTCGGTTTTTATGGCACTTGGATGCTCGTTCGACGGTAAAAGGTGCATTTGTTGTTCAGAAAACAGTACTTAGAAATAAAGCCTCTCGATTCGAACTCGTAACGTCACTGATGAAAAGAACTTCGTGACTTCTGGTATAAGTGAATGGCAGTGTGGTCTCGTCTCGTAGATCCGCAACTGAATGAGAGATGCTTGTTTTCTGAAATGGTCACTGTATGTCATTTTATTTAACCTTTGCCAGCATATAAGGTACCTGTTCTCAGTAAATGCTGCATCTTCGTGATAAAAAAACAACACGGTAAACAACCGCTGCAGACCAATTTCAATATGCGTTCAGTGGCCCCTAAAAGAGAAAAGGGACCCGGGTTATCCCCACTTCCATCTTACTCTTCAGTGTTTACCGATGTCAGTGAGCACTTCTCTTTTCGTCAACTTCTTTACGAGTGTTAGCTGTGTAAGGGTAGGTGCAGTTACTGGCACATTGGTGGAATACCTATGCCGTATGTCATGAGCAAAAAACTAGTCTACTGCTGAAGGTCGTCATCAACACCAGCCTCACTACAGCCACTGAGACGGTCGAAGATTGTTTTAGTGTTCCTTATACTATTTCTCCTGCTTTGCATCTCTAAAGGTAAATAATCGCTCTTGGCACTCTGTTCTCTGAGTTACTTTGATTACTAAGGTAATCTTGATAACTCTTATCCTCATCTCATCTCAGTCTAGGTCCCAATACCCTCTTATATACTACCGACGCTTAGCACCGGAGAGTCTGTGTCTCCCTGTCCAATACTTTTCCATACTGGAAGTTACTACCTTCATGGAGGACTATGGTTGCTGTGCAGTTGTGCAGTTGTTACAGATATTTACCAGTATTTTTCGCATGGCTCTTCTACGCCCTCGTTCCGTAATGCCTGCATGATTGCTGATGACTCTATTGAGTCAGATGTTTTTTGGTAACCAAAGTGGTTATGTTCCTATCAATGCTAAGTCGCCTGAAAGCGTGGATATGGTGTGCATTGTTGAGTAGTCTTTGCGAAAGTTGGCATGGTTACGCTAGGTAGAACCGCGCTTCGCTTGTCTGATACCCTGGCCTTCACTTGACCTACAAGGAGCAGGAGGACAAACTGCTACTGTGCAGAAAAATGTGA
Source organism: Amblyomma maculatum (assembly GCF_055883805.1). NCBI lineage: Eukaryota > Metazoa > Arthropoda > Arachnida > Ixodida > Ixodidae > Amblyomma > Amblyomma maculatum. The sequence continues at coordinate 68,455,153 of NC_139352.1, read as the reverse complement.
CAGACACAGTGCCTTTCCTTTCCTATAAACCAACACGTAATGCCAACGGGCTCATAAGATGGTTCCTGTCCCCACAGCTAAGTCCTTCAGTTTGTGAGCCACCTTGATGTCGTAGAACAAAGGCATGACCTTGACTATTTGATGTTTAGGTGACCTTTGACCTCTGACTTTAAAATTTCAGGCGAAACACTTTCTTGACTCGTGGGTCTAAACGGGGGTGTCGGCCAAATGTGCCGGCAGCTTGTGTCAGAAATGTCCGCGGACCGAAACTTAGAAAAAAAAAATTCGCGTCTCATCAGAAATCTCCTTGAGGGGACTTTCACGCAGAACTGGATCACTATGTCTGTGATCCCCAGCCGAGGGCACAAACCCCTACTCCAAGCCGCGCTCCTGAGGAACAGATAATAACTCCTTATCAAGCGTAAGGACGCTGCTCCCGATGATGATCATAGCAACGATGACGATGATAGTAGCGATAAAAATGACGATGCGATGTAGCTAATGCCGGTTAAGATTCTGATTTTGATGTGTGGCTTCTCCTTTGGAACGGGTGTTTCTTACAAAAAAAAAATAAAAACATCCGCAAGTATCTCAGCCAAATTACGTAGGTGTCCGTATATTGTCTATTATTTTTAATGGATATTTCTCTACATCATCGTTTTGTTGTTTCCACTGTTGCTTCCCCACCTCGAACCATGTCGGCTATCTCTCGCATTATCACAGTGTCCCCAGCAGCCGAATGAATCGCCGTCAAGCATCGTCGAGGTGGGAATCCAAGTGCCTTCTTGAAAGTCATTCCCGTCTGATGTTGTGGTTCGCGAGTAATCAGTCTGGCACGGGACGCTTTGCGAAAGACGTCCCCCTGCGGGGCTCCCCCTCACATGGAGGCCCCGTAGGGTTTTCCTGGAGGAGCGGAGGGGCCTCTATATCGACAGCAATAAAGTTATCTTGAACTTGAACTTGTGGTTCGAGCACTGAAGAAAATGTAACGATATGTTCTGTAGTCTCTTCTGCTTGCTGACACACCGCGCAATTAGGTATGTTATATATCCATTCCTTCCGGCGAACTTCGCTCACCACAGCTTTGTCGCTAGCGCCCCCGTGATGATGATGATAGTTGCGATGATGATATAGCTAGCGATAGTTGTAATCAAGATGTAGTTAAAGAAAGTGATGATGACAGTGGTGATGATGATAACAACACAGTAAGTGATTATGATGATAATAGTTTGTGCTAGTGATAATCATGATCACTAGTTATAGCATACAGGAATCGGTATGAGAGTAGAGAGAAAGGCTTTCGCATTTCCGCTCTTACGCAGACTTAAGCGCTATCATGTGACCTTTTTAAATTATATGTCATCATTTGGCGTTAAGATCATATTATCGTTTATTTTGTAACCAATCCGCTGTATCTTCTTTTTATCTGTTTGTATTTCTTCTTTCCTACATGCTTCGGATTTGTAACAATTCTTTACTAATAAATATTAATCTTATTTAAGCGAAAATTATGCACGACTGTAATACGACCCATTACACCATTAAATCACTTAATCAGGTCTTTAAGGTAAATGTGCATGACGTAAGGTGGGACAGAGCACATTTTCCTGAAATGTGTTCTGCGTCCGCCAGAAAGTGCACTGCATAATGACGTTTTGCTTACAATGACGCTGTTTGGAGAAGCAACGAAAAACCCTACACAGGTAAGCTGCGCGTAACGTGTATACACCTGGCACGTCAGAACTTCACCAATCATCCAAGAACAGCAGGCGGAATCTTAACAAATTAAGCAGTCGCCGTTATTCTCTATCACCCTCTGGGGTAGTATCAAAGCTCGCCGCAAACGACCGAAACGTAAAAGGACCAGCTGGACGCATATGGCCGACAACGAACCTCCAGACCACCAGCGATGGCGTTGTCGTGCTGACAACGTTTTTCAGTTCATCCACTTTTTCTGGTTTCGCTCCATTCTTTGCTCACAGCGTTCTTTGTTTCATGTTGCCCCTCTGCAGCCCTGTGTTATGTGTTATGTGTTATGTGTTTCGTTTCTTCGCCAATGGTGTCGAAACGTTCCACGATGCGCCGTATACGTGACTGGAAGAATCGTGACCTCTGTAGCTCCAGCGCGCTCGACGGCCACAAGCCCGATCATAACGGTACCAAGAGAAAAGTAGGGAGAGCGTGGCGAGTTTTGGAAGCGGGAGCTCCCATTGCCCACGTGCCCTCATAACCTGCACGCCCTCGCCCTTGCGGTTTCTTCCCTTGTGCCGGTTTTCGCTAGCCTCCCATCCTGTCCCACGGTGACCCTGAAAGGCTCGTGGCACAGACACTTTAGCGGCTGCGAATTAGAGCACGTCGTACCGCTCTCATTGTCGCACGTGTAGTATAAAGCGTATACAATGAGGCTAATTTGTTCCGAATGGAAGTTTGGGTTACTTGGCCTGAGGGTGGGGATGTATTGGGCAGCTTAAACGCACGGAGATCAAATGATGAACATCATCACCGACACGCCCTCCTTTTTTTCATTCTTTCATTCGCTCCTCCCTTCCTTTGCCTTCTCTCTTTTTGATTCCATTCATTTCAGTAAGTATATTTCTTTGTTCCCATTTTCTTGCGTAATTTCCTGTTTTTCAGATTCCTTTTGGCTTTTGAGCAATCAGTCACCCATTCATTTACATTCTTCGTTGCTGATTCATAATTTACATTTTCCTCTGCCTTCTTGCCTTCTTCTGCGCCACATTTCTTTTCCTATTTTGATTTATCCCTTTATCTCCTGCGGCTTCCTTCTTTGCCTGCCGTGGTAGTGCAGTGGTTAGGGCGCTTGACTGTTGTGTCCAAGGATGTGGGATCGAATCGCTGTCGCGGCAGCCACTTTTTGGTGGAGGCGAAAAGCAAGGTGCCCGTGGGCTCTGCGATGTCAGTGCACGTTAAAGAACCCCAGGTGGTCGAAATTTCCGAAGCCCTCCACTATGGCGTCTCTCAGCCTGAATCCCTTTAGGACGTTAAACCCTATGAACTAAACGAAACTTTCTTTTTTCCTTAATTCGTTGATTCGTCAATAAACACACTAAGCCATTGTTTCTTCCCTAGCTTTTGCTTAAAATATTCTCCCATCCAGTTTTATTTCTTATGAAAAGTGGAATTTTATACTGTTGGTATTCATCAGCGCAAGCCTACAAGGCTTCTATAACCCATAGTGAATTACGATTCCTGTTTTCTTCCAATTCTTATCCAACAACCCCACAAGGCCTATGTAGGATAAGAGACCTCTTTATCCGTCAGCAGAATTGAAGCAGCTCTTACGCACTCATCGCCATCTCTAGCTAGTATCCTTTACTTCAAGGGCAAAATAAAGAATGTCTGTCGTCCTGCCTTTTACCGATGTAAACTTCTATGTAAGAGCAAATATTAAATCGTGCAACAAATTATTGAAGCTTCTGAGATCAAGTGAAATTGCGATGATTCCTCAAGTGCTTCCACAATATGCTGCCTGAAAAAAAGACGTCCTATCTTACGTCTGGCTCGGGGACAGTTCGATAGGAATTGAAAGAAAAGGGGAATTTTCATTCATCACTCCCTGTCATAGACGCCTTGTAAGCATCAGCAGGCGAATACAAGAGTACAAAATTCTACTTTTCTCGTAGAAAAAAAAAATTGGGTCGAAGTAACCGCGTCGTTTTTCTGTCTTGTTTTATTGTGTACATCTTTTCGACCGCTTCCACTATCTTTATTATCATGGTTAAAAATTTCGCCTGAACTCTGCTGATATAATATACCCACCACGTTTGATTCTACTCGCTCCCCGTTTCATACCTTCTCTCTTTCTTAATTTTTATTGTTTGTTTCTATCCCTCTTTTCCTTTGCATATTATTAATTGGCTAGCAAATTCAACACTTTAATATCATGGGCTGCTTCTTACGTTTCTTCGTTTTGTTCCTTTCCTTCATATATTAGTAATTTTGTTAATTTTTTCAAGCCTTCTCTTTCCTGCGCTCCGTGACACACTTCTTCTCTTATTCATCCATTCATTTCATTCGCTTCTTTATTCGTTCTTCTATCCTGAGCAACGTTCGACGCAAGGTCCAAAAGTCACGCGTTTAAGAGCTCGGAAAGACAGCGTCATTAAGAATTCATTCGCTCAGATAGCCTCGCTGCCACTGTCAAAGTTTCTGCTGGGCGCTTGAACGGTAAGCGACGTCGGCACGTTTAGTACCGCATGGTTAGTGCAGCGCGACCGTTGGCGTCGAGCGAACATAGTGAAAAAAAAATATTTAGATGCAGCCGTGAACGTTTCTGCTAGAGGCACGGACAAAAAATTGTTATTCGCCCCGCCTCCGCTCGCTAATGACCTCTCGCCGCGATATGAGTGCGCTCGGTAACTAAATAGCTCGAGTGAATGACTGCCACAGACGTTTTTGACCGAGCTATAACTCGTGCCGCCAAACCGCCAGTGTAAAGACGGCACGAAGTAGTACTTACATGTGTCCGGCTTTGCGGCAACCTGTCTTAGGTGCTGTGGTAACCCCTTGAATAAGGATCGATTAAACAAACTCGAGAGAAACTCGAGAGCTCTCATGCATTCAGTTGTGTTCACGTTTGTGTCCGTATTATGAACGAGGCCCACTCATAAGCGCCAAGTCTCACTCCGTTTTAAGCGTGCTAAGTTTTATTTGAGCCAGGATATATATATATATATATATATATATATATATATATATATATATATATATATATATATATATATATATATATATATATATATATATATATATATATATATATATGCTTTCCCTGGCCTCGCCGACTGTCAGCTTCTTCATATATATATATGAAGAAGCTGACAGTCGGCGAGGCCAAGGAAAGCATTGGGAATTGTACTTTGTCTTTTTTTTTAATTTTTACTTCATAACCACGTAAATTAGTAATGTAATGTGTTTAGGGGAAGTATAAATAAACACAAAGTAGAAAGAAAAACAATGTGCCGATGGTGGGAACCGAACCCACGACCTCCGAATAACGCGTCCGGTGCTCTTCCAACTGAGCTACATCGGCCGCTGTCCCCCCTGCTACTTGCTTGGGTATTAATGTTGTCTGTACACGAACCTTGAGAGTGTTCACCAGCGCCACCCTCAACTATAGCAGTGGACGTGGAACGTCCTGTGTTACCGCCAGCGTCACGTAGAACGTGATCACGAGTGAGGGCGAAAGCTGTGCTAGAACCCTCTTATGCTACCTATGGCTTCAAGACTGCCAGAACCGAGACCCCCGTAAGCTACAAGCAGATAAATGAAGGGGAAATGAGGGTACTCGTTATAATACATGAAGAAGCCGACAGTCGGCGAGGCCAAGGAAAGCATTGGGGATTGTATTTTGTCTTTTTTTTTTTAATTTTTACTTCCTAATCACGTAAATTAGTAATGTAATGTGTTTAGGGGAAAGATAAATAAACACAAAGTAGAAAGAAAAACAACGTACCGATGGTGGGAATCGAACCCACGACCTCTGAATAACGCGTCCGGTGCTCAGTTGGAAGAGGTAAAAGACTTGCGCAAAAAGTAGATGAAGAAAGAGACGTGACAACAAGACAGAGCGCAAACTTCCAACTGGTTTTATTTAGGAAACGGTACCTACTTATATAGACAAGTGAAATCATATCATATCGATCATTCTTCATCTACTTTTTGCGCAACTCTTTTACCTTTTGCTAATATGAACCAACTCGCCCAGAAGAAAGTACTTATTCAGTTGGAAGAGCACCGGACAACTCGCCGATCATCGTCCCCTCGTCGCCGTTCCCTGTCCCCGCTTCCCCGACGTTCTGCCGGCGCTGTTGAGGGAAACTAACAGTCGCGGTTCCCGGGGCAAGAACTGCGCTTGGTTAGAACTCTTCAAGTCCTCCGTGTTCTCCCGCTAACGTACTACAAGTGTTTGTCGACGGCGTTGCAGTTCTCGCTCTTGTCGACACGGGCGCTGCCGTATCCGTCATCAGTGAAGCTCTTTGCCGTCGTCTTCGTAAGGCGACCACCGCGCTTTCCGACGTTTCGCTTCGCACCGCCTCATCACAGCGCATTCATCCCTCAGCGGCATGCACGGCCCGTGTTCTTATCGAAGACGTCTTATACACCATTGAGTTTATTGTACTGTATCACTGCTCACACGACATCATCCTGGGCTACGATTTCCTTTCCACTCATCGTGCCGTTATTGACTGCGCCCGCGCGGAAGTTTCCTTTTTACCTCTTTGTGATACCGTCTTGTGTGACGTCCCTACCCAGTCTGCAAAACTCCTTGTCGCCAATGACACAGACATTCCTCCCTTTTCTGCTACCCCGCACCTCCACCAATTGTAGGGGTGTGTATATTCAGTCGACGCAGATGGATTCAGCTGCTCGGGATGAACTCGCAGCGGGGCGTAAGGCGTAGCGAATCACACAGACAACGACCAACTTCTTCGTTCTTGAGAGCGGCCGCACGCGACGCATGTCAGTGGCTATGACGATGAAGATTACCACTCTACAATATATATGTTCCCTAATATCGCAAGAGCTGTGACACTGCGCTGCATCCTGAGGTTTGTGTTGCAGTCTTTCATCTGCGTCGCGTATTAGCTTGGCTTGTATGCAAACATACTTGCTTAAACTTCAGTGAAAGGACATAAAATACATTCAGGTGCCTATTTGCTCATATTTAAAGCGAAGCCTCCTTTTTTTTTTAAGCTAGTAAAAGTTCAAAAGAAAATCAACTAAGGTGTCCTCACCACCAGGTGATTCAGAAGGAAGCTAAGGAGATGTACTATAGGGAACAAAAGTCTGTGGACCACGCAAACGGCAACCAAAGCGCATAACGTTTGTATCTGCCAGTAGTCTGGGGATCATATTTGTCAGTGTGAAAGTTGGACTTTAGTTGAAGTTAAGTTGAAAGTTTATTTTTGAATCAAAAAACAACGTTCAAGAATATACAGCGAGAGGCCCCATGGTACAAGACCGCAGGTGGGACCTCCCATGGTAATAGATTTCGGTAGGCAATATAAAGAATAATATTATTGTAAGAAAATTTATGAAGCCACACTCCAAATAAATATCGAAATACATAGTAAAGAGTGCATTGACGACAGATTTAGATACAAAAACAGAATACAAAAAAAAGGTACAAAAACACTTACGAATTCCGCGACACAAAAGATAAATAAAGAAATCACAAATTAAGAAGAAATTGTTTTAGTTTCAACTTGAACAAAGAAAGTGTATTAGTTTGCCCAATGTAAGTTAGTTCTTTCACGTGTCCTGGGGAAATAAGGTGATAGCTTATGCTTCTAGTCCAAAACGGCCAGACGTGTGGTCCATAGACTTTTGTCCCCGCTAGTACATGTAACTCATTGTTGTTTTCGTTGTTTTTTTTGTGTGTGTGTGTGATGCTCCAGTGATATAAAATATAGCTTTCCTGTCCACCTAACATTATTTATAACTTCGGCTAAACCATCACTTACTTCAAAACAGTTTCTGCGAAATGGTTTCAATCTTGGCATGACGAGCTTGCATCGAGTTTCAGGAAAATAATTTTTTTCATTTCCAAATGTAACTTCACCCTCAGCAACAAATCTTTATTAATCGGCAAAACAAATGCACATAAGTAGCCAAAGAATCTATTTTTACTGAAAATGAGAAAACCTGAATGTAGCTGCTCCGAGTTTCTTTCTGATACATAATTAGCGTCGCTTTCATTGGTGGGAGCAAGTTGATGATTTATTTCGCCTTTGCCCAGTTTCTCTAAAAATCGAACAAGAAAAAGTGGGCTTGAGAGTGCCTTGGTAGTCACGCAAAGCCCTGGGTAGCAAAAATCTAACTTGCAAATGAAAGAACTCAGTTAATGTCCCACACCTCTAAATGTCACCTTTCCGAATTCAGCGCATTGCAAAACTATTCGGTTGTATAGCAGGCGAAAGTACGGACGATTTGTATTGGCTATCAGAGTTATTGCGAGAAAGAAAGCAACCTTTCTTTTATAACATAAACGCCGTCTGAAAAACAGCAGCAAAAACGAAATGAGAGCATCTCTACTTGCTAGAGTATAAATCCAGATGACAGCAACGAATGACCGTTCGCCCGAGCCGTAATAACAACGCGCGCATTCATTATGGCAGGCACTCATTTTTCATGGCCTCCGGAGCGGTTATTGAGCCATTCGTTTCTTTTTACCTCTCGTAAAACTTGGGAAACATTTGCTTTTATGTATCATGCTTCTAACTTCGACGCCGTAAACATGCGTGTTACCAAGGCGAACAAGCTTTTTTTTTTTTTTGTTACTTTTAGCAGTCTAAAGCAGATCTTTCCTGAGGCCTATAACACGCCATCTTCATGTTTCCCTTACAACACAGCGTTTTGTGGGGAAGGAGGTGGGTTTTATGGAGCCAGCGGAATAGATCGTGCGCGGCAGTGTGTCTCGTCTTTATCGGTCACGGCTCTTATACCCCCTTCCCCTGCACTTTCAATCAAAGCTAGAGCCTTATGACGTCACTATAATTGCTATTTTGAGCCTCTAGTATTTATATTATACATTTATTATGAATTCTTTCTGGCTCTTATTATAACAGTAGCTATAAGGGAAAGGGGAGATAGGGCAGAGGGGAAGGGCTTAAAGTACTTCTAAAGACGGTAGGGTGGCTGTCAGAGCGAAAGTCGCGATCAGTATGCAAATAAAGAAATAAATGCTGTTTTGTACCGACAGCGTCGTTGCACATTGCATTGTAGATAGACGCAACTAATCAAACGCGTGTGCATGACATCGCTTTCACCGATAACCAACGCCACTAATACATGCGGCAGTTATCTTCCTCGACAATTCAAAACAATAAGTGTCTCAAACGCGCTGCATGACGTTGATATACTTATTGTGGTATCTTGTTAATTATTTCCGCTAAGGACTCGCCATGGTGTCTCAAGGATGCCAAAGACGCGGGATCGAATCACGGCCACCGCGGCCATTTTTCCATGGAGGCAAAAACATGGCACCCGTGTACTGTGCGATGTCAGTGCACACTAAAGAGACCTAGATGTTCGAAATTTTCGGAACTCTCCACTACGCGTCTCTCATAGTCGCTCGGTTCTATCTTTCCACTGAGGTTCATCTACTCTGTCTCGCAGCAATTGCGCAGTGTTCTGGGAATCAAACAAGCGTCCCTGGTCAAGAGTGAGGTTGAAAAGTTTCCCACAAGTAGAAAAATATTGTTATTGATCGGCAAGCTTCCTTTTTGTGTCTTTGTCTCTATATGAGAGGGAGCTTCAGTTTTCGTGCCGAGCAAACATTTCGACAAGGGTACTTGTCTTCCTTTGGAAGAAGACCAGTCCCCTTTGGTTCGGCTTGCGAAGTGAGGCTCCGCCTCAACCCTTGTTCTCTGCTCCTTCATACTGTGCATCCATCATTTTCCTCTCGTTCTATGTTGGTTAGTGTGGCTGACGACGTGTTCACAGCTGAGTTTTTTTTATTATTATTATTTATGGAGATTACGCTACGTTTTGTCTCGCGGTTCCCCGACGTCAGCTGCAACTCTTACACGTGCACGTGGCTTTAAGGGCACAGAAAGACAACGGCGAAGCGAAATGGTTTGTTTGCATCACCCTGATGTCAACGCAGGTGCCATTTACGCGCTTCAACTGGGCCTTATCGATAACGACTTTACCTTTAATGCTTTATGAATTTAAATTCCATAAATATATTTTATGGGTTGCATGAAATTGGTAAAACAATTGGTGTTGCTTGCCTGTCAGTTGGGAAAGAAGCCATAATTATTTGTGTCGCTTATATCAGGCAGTGCTGTGAAGTTGAAAACAGGCGTAATTAGCAAAGCGTGAAATTTAACAAGTTCGCAGCATATAAACAAAATAATGATTTTATGACCAATTTTAAGGAAGCAAGAAAGTCTTGCGTCTCACAAGGTGTTCATGTTTCTTCCTGTCGAAGTGGCTGGTCTCATATACTGTTGCATACAGAAAGAGGAACCACAAATATTTCCTGAAAATTTGAATTATTTCTTCTAGTTAGAGCGACGTCAGCACAAGAATAGACCGAAACAAATTAAAGGCGAAGATTTACGCTAGCGCTGACAACACTTGTATATAGGGAAAGGACAGCATAAATAGGGGCGAGAAGACTTTGAAGAAATAAAATCTAATTTTTTAGTTATCGAACTGACCGACGGTGTGCTGACATATGTTTCTCCACTATGGTCAATTGCTAGTGCCTCCTCAATATCGCGCAGTCCGTCGTCTCTAATTTGTTTGAGTCTATTCGTGTGCTGACGCCCCTCTACCTATCGGCTCAGGTGCAACCAGTTTTGGAATTGTTCTTGGCTTCGTAAAAGGAAAAAGCTCAGCTCTATACGCTCTATCTACACTATCGATAAGTGGATGCGCTAGTGGTGATAAATAAAGTGTGCTAGAGAATCGGACGCGAAAATCTATCACGCCGATAACGATAAGATATTTTTTCTAAAATATTTTCATGGATCAATATGAAAATACGGCCAGTCTCTGTACAGTTGTAACTTTCCCTCTCCAGATCCTACAAGTAGGCTGGGCACCTCTGTGGCTTCTATACTCTGTACTAGGTTGCAGTGTGTCAGGTAAGAGGGCGATGGGCTCAATAATTATTTGTGAGTCACCTCGAAAAAAGATGGCTCACAGACAGATAAGCTGGCTCACGGGTCGAGGTCGCGGTTCGAGACGGTAGGGGGAATTTTTACATGGAGGCAATATGCCATGAAGGTGTTGGTTTGGTTTTTAATGTCTAGAAGCGGCTCAGGCTATGATAGACGCCGTAGGGGAGGGCTCCGGAAAATTCAACCACCTAGGGTTCCTTAACGTGTCCTGACATTGCACAGCACACGTGTGCTTTGCTTTTTTCCTCCACCGAAAGGTGGTCCCGCGGTCGGGATTCAATCCCGCATCCTTAGGTACAGCAGTTGAGCGCCGTAACCACTGCGCCACCGCCGCGGGGTGCCAAAAATTGAAACAGGTTTGAAAGTATCGCCAAATTTCGAAAGCGTAAACCTTCAGACAAGACGCAACAGGCTCTGCGTCGAAGGCTGCGGCATTCTAAAATTCTCCTTCCTTTGTTTTTTCCTTCCAGAACGGGTTAAACATTGATTTCATCTCATTTCAAAGTTTCGAAGGCAATTCTGTTAAAACAATTTTAATGTTTCTAAACATCGTCAATATATAATTGCACAAGCATTCCTCTCTCTTTCTAGAATCTAAATCAATGTCACATTTTGAACGACGTTGCAATAAGCATGAGCCATTTCGAGCTTAATTAGGTTGGTTGGTTGGTTTGTGGGGTTTAACATCCCAAAGCGACTCGGGCTATGAGAGACGCCGTAGTGGAGGACTCCGGAAATTTCGGCCACCTGGAGTTCTTTAACGTGCACTGACATCGCACAGCACACGGGCACCTTGCTTTTCGCCTCCATCGAAAAGCGGCTGCCGAGACCGGGATTCGATCCCGCGTCCTTGAGAACAGTAGTCGAGCGCCGTAACCACTGCGCCACCCTGGCAGGGCTTAATTAGGACAGCAACAGCAGTGATCGGTGACTGCATATAAGCTTCTAGCGAAACTAATGTTGCTCGTCTATGGCAACGTTACAAGCACATCACAAGGGCAAATTATTCGATGATAGATGATCACGACATTACGATGCTTTAAAATGAACTACGACACTGAATTATACTATCATGTGATGCAACGAAACGTTCCAGCCCATTTACGAAGAGGGCTTAGCAAGTTAATATTTGTGCAGTGCGCCTAAAACACGTATACGGGGCAGCCGCGAGTCATCGAAGAGGTCGCATTAATTGGTTGAAGATACGCTACCATAAATACAACATTAACGTAATCAAATCATACACGAAGTTGAAAGCGGTAGGCCAGAAAGATTTTAAAAAGCTGAATAAAAAATTGAATCACAAAAATCTACATTTCAACTATCAGAAAGAGTTATTAATAGCTTGTGTTTCACCTGTATTCCCATTCACTTGGTCTTCGACGTCGGTAGTTTTCACACTGTTATCGTTGTCCAGAATGTCTCCTCCGTTAATCACCACCTTGGGCAGCGGGTTGTTGATGTAATTCGGGCGATCGCAGCCATCCGTCACTTCGAGCGGTGTGTCGGTATTACCCAAGGCCGGGATTCCGGTAGCCTTGGCGTTCGCACATCCCATACTTTGAGTATATACTGGTCGACTTCACCAAAAGGATAACTGGTCTTACTGTCCCACCGTCAAAGAAGCCACATCTACAAGATGTAGTCCGTGTACCGCGTTTTCACCACGTCAGTTAAGATTGTGCTCTTCAAGTACGTTTTGCAGGCACTTTTCCCAGGATTGAAGGCACGCTCGACTCAAGCAGGAAAAAGACTGTCTGCCAAGCCAGGTCGACAAATCCAGAAACGAAATTTTCTTTTTGCTCGGGCTGTAATAGATCGGCTCAAGGAGGCACTTCACAGTCCAAGTGTACCTTGAGTTCAGATATGAGATCCTCTTCTGTCAACTGTTGTCCACGTTCTTCTGTCCACCCTCGCATCAAAGCCTAGGCGGTAGGTGGTAACCTTGAACTGTGGTTGTATCTCTTACTTTCCTGTGAGCATAAAGGCATTTAAACTCGGGTCCATTGCTTTTTACGTTACGGTATCGTACCACTTCGACTTATGATACCGGGCAAGTCACATCATGGCCTCCAATGGTGTCGCTTAAATGTCGTCACCTCAAAGTCAAGGTCGCACTCGCGAAACGCTTTGTTCAAAGAGGCTGTTAAATCAACCGCCACTCAAATTTTTAAAGAGAGGGCCTGCATAGTACGGATGACTTCGGGCCAAACGTTCGGAATCAAGGATAGGGCTGACGAGCAGCTCGGAGCCAAAGCTGTGACATCGAACCAGAAGTCACTGGCGTGATCAAAATGACTGAAGACTCGGGTAATACCTTCTTCGGGCAACAACACTCAAACGAATGCGGCGCCGTGCAGAACACTCAGCGGTACTGACTTCGATTCGCTTGTGCCGTGGGGAGGAGGGAAGTAAGAGTGGAAAGGGGTGGCGCTCTGTCACGTGACTGCTGTCGTCATCGATTTTGGTCAGCAAATACCGGTGGCGACGCGAGAGTCCGCGCATCGATTCTAGGGACTCGCGTCGTGACCCCAGGGCGTGCAATGTTGACCGTGTCTGTATCCAGGTGCCCGGCATGCCTCGATGATCTTTAGATTGCAAAGCTGCCCATCGGGCGTAATTCTTTCAGGGGTCGTTAAACGGTGCGGCGATCTGCTGTTCCTGGAATTGCGGAACAAAGGAAGAAAGGCTAAGCGTTAAATCATATCAAAACTGAGCGCATACGTTCCGCGTCTGTTATAGATTGAATGGTTTGGTGTTATTCTTGATGCTGTCCTTATGTACTGCGTCATCGTTTGCTGACACCGTGACCGTTGCTTCATTAAATAAGGAGATTAATACTAAAGTATGGTAAAACATTTACATGATGGCATGGCTGCCTCTCAGAATAGAATAGAATAGAATAGAATAGAATAGAATAGAATAGAATAGAATAGAATAGAATAGAATAGAATAGAATAGAATAGGTGTTTATTTATACACAATTATAAGGTCGGCCTGCTCAAGCGTTGTCGCTTGTGTGCGGGACAGTGCAGTCGGTTAAGTATGTAAACACACAAAAAAAAAAAACTGAAAGAGAACGAAAAGAATATTACATATTTTTCTCAGCCTTACCTTTAAGGACATCGTTATACATTGTCTATGTCACAGAAAGAAAAAGAGAAAGTTCATCAGCCCAATAAACCAAACGTGGCCAACGAAGAGCCATTGCAGTACACGTAAAATACATAACGTCAAGGAGCAAGAAAAAAAAAAAGTAAAGTTTGAGAGAAATAGAAGAGTATACAAGGTACACACAGAGCAACACTATGTCCAAAATGCTGAAATAATTACAGGATTACACTTAGCTTCACTTAAGAGCTTAATGGCGAAAGCCTTTCTTCCTTCACTTCTTCCTCTTCTGTTTACCGCTTCTTTTATTCCTACTTCTTGCGTGTTTGTGTACTGATTATAGTTTCATTACTTTCTTCTATTTGCCTTCGTCGCCAGAGCCTATTGCGACGTCCTTACTGGGGAAATTATGTTGACGTCAGAACCTATTGCGATGTCTCGCTCACACATCTCGCGGAATTTTGCCCACACATCTCGCGAACACATCTCGCAGGCGCGAGATTTTCACCACGAGCCTTTCTAAGCACCGTTCGCACCCAGTGACTTCGATATAGACATTGATTTCATTAACTCCGCAGCTCTTATTCGCTGACCAATGGCAAACAAACAGAGCGGACACTTCTACTGGTGCTGTGGTCGCGTGCTCTGGAGCTGTAATTTTGTTTCACACAGTCAATGCAATGTTTGTTAAATTCACCTGCTAATTACAATAAAGGTATGTTTGGAAAGGTCTCTCGCATCGCTTTGTCAACGTCCTTACGAAGAGGCTTTCCTACTACGTCATTCACTAGGCTCCACGCCTTTCTTACATCGTTTCGGCAAGCAGCGAATCTATCCAAACGAGAGCGTTCTATTGAGCCTAATTTTTGCAGTTATCTCGTTTCTAATTTCATAGTATTCTTCTTTCAAGAGTATGTTATCAGGTTTTTGTATAAAGACTTTACTTAATGGCATGGTCGCCTCACGAAAGTTTGAGGTAGTATGTAGTTAAATCTCTTAACTCACCGCTTGTTTTGATTTCATCACAATTATTCAATAGAGCTTGCGCTGTTGGAACTAACTGCCGCTGTCAAATATTAGATTGACCAAGGACTTTGAGCGGGTGCTGTTTTTATAATTTTCACTAAAGCTTTTGATACGATTAGCCAAAGTCCATTTTTTTTTTTTTTTTTTTTTTTTGCAAACTGTAGGAATCTGCGGCCCAACTTTAACATTTATACTCAGCTATCTTACTCACCGAATTCCAATAGTAAAGTTTGCCGACATTTTATCCTGCCCAATATCTGTTAAGGTGTGCCACAGGGTTCAATTTCGGGACACCTGCTTTTCTCGATATGCATTAACGATTAGTCTGGTAATTTCACCAAAACTACGTTTTATATACCGATGACACTACTTTATATACTAGCGACAGAAGCATAAATGATCTAATCACAACATTGCAACTTGAAAGTCTAGTTCATTGGTGTAAAGATAATCAGATTGAAATCGATCCTAAGAATAGTTTATGGTCTTTCATTTGCATTATAAATAACCGATTATTATTGTTCCATGTTATATGGATAGTCACTTCATACCCCTTTCTACATTTCTTGGTATCCTGAAATTTAACATGAACACTGCATTATTATGCACAAAAGTCGTCTTTGGTATCAGGTAACACGTCATTACTTTCAGCAACATATCCTTCGGGCGCTTTATTTTGCATTTATTCACACTCACTTAACGTACTGCATATCATCTTGGGGAAACTACGTATATCACTCATATGTCAAGCACCCGTCATTTACAAAAATTGTGCAGTTAGAATACTTACCTTTTCCCCGTCCACTGCCTAAGCTGTCCCCATATACCAAAATCCTAATATCCTTCAATTATTGAATATTATCCACCTAAATTTAGCTACACTTATATACAGAGCTCATAACGGTGACATTGTAATTACTGCCCTTCCTTCATCTTCCCTTGTAAACAATAACTTCACTATATTTTCCCAAAACGACAATATGCTGCTTCTCAAAGTTAACACTAATTATGGGAATTAAACCATTTTGGTTTCGGCTGTAACTCTATAGAACTCACATTCTCATGCATTAAAACAGTTCAGTTGTCCAGGCTTTTCAAAAATAACATCAAAGCACTTGTGGCAAGGATATAACCACACTGTTAGGTTTTCAAGTGTTTATTTTTAATTAAATTATGTATTGTTACTCTTGTTCGTGTATTTTAACATACTTTAATGTTCCATTCTGCCTTCTTGGGGTATTTTTTCAGGCATTTTGTTATAGGAGGTTCCTCTGACAGCTTCGCTTTGGAACTTTCTTCAATTAAACAACACTAATTTTTGTAATACGTTCCTGAGAATAAAAAGTCTGAAACCTGAAAAGTGCTTCATAATCTCGCAATGGTGCCTCAATGTTGTGCTTTATAAAGGCGCTGAGCATTTGAACAACGTATGATTGCCTCAAAATTGGGTTCTAGAACAGTAGATAACTACCTTATGATATTGCTCTAGTATAGTCATTTTAACAGCGCATTGCCTTAAAACGGCACATGACAGCCTTAAAACACTGCTTTAGAGCAGTGCTTAGAACAATTTTGTGCCATGGAGCCATAGAGCAGTAATCCGAGTACAACAGTCACCGATGTAATAAACGTGAGCCAGTCACGCACTATCCTTCCTCTTGAGCAGGTATGGAAACTACCGAAAAAAGAGCACTGCTGAATCTCCATTGGAGTAATGCGAAAGCGTGGATGCTGCGGTTGTTTGCTTCTGATTGCTTCTAGTTGCTTAATTCACTTCTTGTTTACCCATTTTAGTATTTGGTACTTTCAAATTGCGCGCCAATCCCTTCCTATACCCTTTTTCTGCCTACTTCAGGTTGCGTGACGACTCATCCTTGACGTCACCTTAATTGACTGATTTAATTAACTCGTCATCCTAACTGACTGACTTATTTAACTGTTTTAGTATTTGATATATACAAATGTGGCGGCAAGCCATTGGTTAATGAGACCATTGTCGCCTTTACTTTTAAAAGTTTGCCTCTGATTAATTACCTAATTACCTTATTGGCCTAATTACTTTTTCGGACACAATACGTCCCTCTCTATTGATTGACACCACTCATTAACCTCTACCACTTCTTAATTACTCACAACTGCTGCGGACACGATTTTGCGGACACATTCTGCGGACGCGGTCTGTGGACGCGGTGTGCGGACTCGGTGTGCGGACGCGGTGTGCGGACACGGTCTGCGGACGGAAATCTGTGAACATAGCTAAGTAATGCTTTCTCATTAAAATTCTTCCATTTCACCACAAGGAAATAATTGGGCAAAAACTTACGTCCTCCCTCCCACCTGCCCTTTTGGCCATCAGATCTTACGTGTGTCCCTTTTTCTTTTGTGCCACGTGCAGCATCTGGGACTGTATCAAAGGAGTAGCCGTTCATCACGATTCACCAAGGCATAGCCATACAGCCACAGAGAGAACAGCTTCCATAGAAACTTCGTAGCTGGCGAATAATTTGTCCAAGTTATCCTACCAGCGCGGCTGTCATAATGGTAGGCAGAGAGCAAATTGATCAACGTCTCGAAGTTGGAATGGTGCTAGTCCAATATATAACGAGTGCCCCCCAGGTGAAGTGGATTTGTATTAACTCCCAAGCATATAGCCACATGACTAAGAAAAAAACTATGCAGTTTGCCGAGAAATTCGTCCTGGTATATAATATGTTCCTACAAAGCAATTAATAGTATACAACCGTTATTGAGTACAGAGTGTCCATGTGACGTGATCAGTTTGCCATCTTTTGCTTTTGTGTACAGTACAGTGCTGGTTATCTATATGAAGATATCGCATATATCCGTTACTTCATGTATTTTGTTTGTTTGTTTGTTTGTTTGTTTGTTCGTTTGTTTGTTTGTTTGTTTGTTTGTTTGTTTGTTTGTTGTGTCTCGTTTTGTTTTGTTTGCTGTCATCTGTCATCGCCAGGTAGAACAGCTACAGGAGATGGAGCTTTCTCAAGCCGCGCGCGTGGTCTTTTTTATTTCTTTCTCTGCTGCCATTGTACATGACTGAAACAGACGGAGACGGCTAGATATATAGCGCACCCAGCCTATGCAGAATTTATGCTAACGCGTTCGCTCTTCGAATTCACTTACCGCATGCGCCAGCCGTTCCGGTTAGCTTAGCTGGTAGAGTGGCTGTCCCAGTGAACGGTACTCTCGGGTTCTAACTCCTGATATATAGGAGTTCTTCAAGCTAAAAAGTTTTGAGAAAGCTACAATATCGTTCATAGCTCTATAGCTGCGCTTGGCTGAAATACTTGTCTGAACTTGGCTGAATACTACCTCTTGGGGAATTTCCGTAAACGTTCGATAAACCCTCGGGACCTAAACCCTAAGACAACATGTATTCCAAGCTGCCAGATGTCTGAGTGAGTCAAGCCAGGCCGGCTGGTTGAACATATAGTTGCCTTTTTGTTAATGTATCTCTCCATAGTGTAATAGCAACACAGTAATATTCTCAAATCTCCGTCAACTGCTAACAGCGATTCGAAAGACCCTGTTGCGGACAGAGACAGAAGACAAGTGGAAGGCAAGGAATACTCACAGCGCTGTGTCTACATGTGGCGTTGCGCTCGTCCACCGTCCGTCTCGGTCTATCTGCAGAAAAGACCACCACCGTTTGCCAGTCAACCAAAAAATGTCTATTCCGCCGCAGTCACTGAGTCCCTTTCTTTCAATATTCTCGCAACCATTTTATGATCTATTAACCTTTCGGATGAGAATGGAATCAGAGCAGTAGTACATCTGACGGCGCATCTTACAACGCCGCATTCATATGCAAAATGCATGAGCCCCAAATCTAAAAAGCCATTCACGTAAACTCGAGACTCTGAATTCTCAAATGAAAACCAGTGACGTGGGTCCTGCTTTCTTGAGCATTCCTTTGTGACGCACTGTGCAATGTTGTCAAGTGATGTTATGATCATCTCGGTGGGAATGTTTTAAACTTGCGACGCATAGAAAAATAGCGATTTTCAAACATTACTCTGGGCCAGCACAAAATAATTACAAATGCCACGAAAATAAAATTAGGTGCCTTTTTGACAATAGCAGAAGAAAGCTACAAGCCTCCCGAGGTGGGAACTGCACATACTTTGAATATTTTGCGATCTTGAAATGTGCGAGAAAATTGAGTTCATAAAAAAAAAAAAACTTCTCTATGAAAATATTCGCTTGCCGAGAATATTTAGGTCTGATTCTAGAAGCGTAAATGCTGCAATTTGCAATCATCATGAGTAATAATGCGTATTCTTGGTTATCTTCCTAAGGTTATTTCCATAAACGGTGGGACCGAATGTGTAGCAGCACACTTTCTCGTTATATACTGAAGGCCTTAGACAGTATGACTTAGGCAATATTATTTTTCTTTCTTTTCTTTTGCCCACACTAATTTATATATTCTGAAGGAAATCCCCAGCTCCTGCAGAGAGAACTCCACTATTTCGGTTAATTTCCAGTAATGTACTAGCGGCGCAACAGTACGCTGTAGTTATCTCCGTGACCTCCGTTTTAAAAATATGAGTGAACTTCTTAGGAAGCAAACATGAAAAGAAAGAAAGAAAAAAAGAGGTGAAAAAATAAAAAAGGATTCATTGCTATCGATTTGATCATTTGATTATATGATTTAGCTATTGAAATGAAGAAAATTGGGGTATGCTCGTACCTCACGGAAATCTGGTGTGAGTCTACATCTTATATGAATCCCTTTGACACCCTGTCACGCAAGACTGGACATATGTTTGCGAATGTAGACGAAGTGCGATAAGACGATGACCACTTGTTATCAGCAGTCTGGCGCGGCTCTACTAGACTAGCCGCAAAGAAGCTAAAAAGAGATAAGCCGCAACACGCCACACAGCATTGATTAAAGCGTCAGAAGGCCTTATATATAAGTGCGGGAGTCACAGAAAGGGAGAGGAGAGTACAAAGAGGAGAGATGCAGAAGGGGACAAGCTAGTCACTGCATTCCCTAACTTTTCTCTGTCAATGCATATCTAGACTCTGTGAATAATGCGTACACATCCATAGCCATGGCAACATTGATCACGGCCATAAGGGATCAATACCCAAGAATGCTAGCATCAATGGACGCACCACGAGCCTCTGGTTTTTCTTTAATGCATTATCGATTCGGTGTGCTATTTGTTCTTGCTTTCTATTGCCGCCGCCACTCGACACGAGACTTCTTTATTTTCTTCTGTTCTTTTCTGCATGTTTCGTTCTCACCTTCGTCGCCGAGCAAAGGAGATTGCAAGGCGCCTTCGGCGTCGCCGAAATCGATAGGACCCGGTAACCGACATTGCGTCGTCATTGGGTCATTTGCACGGTTCCCATGCTTCGGGCCTAATATCGCCCCCCTTACTTCAGTTCGCATTTTTCAATCGATTCTATATCGTTGTGCAAGGATAGCTGTCATGGATCTCTCTGAGTTGAAAAGCATCGGCGTTGTGGAAATATGCAACGAAAAATATGAAAAATATTCTTTTTCAGCCGTTGGCCAATGAGAATGTTACCCAGGGGGGTTAGGACAGCTAGTCTCATGAGGCCCAGTTATCACTTGAGGTAAACAATATACTATTACTAGAATATAGCATCACACCAAAAGCTAGAGCTATGATTTAGCTGTTGTGACGGCCAGATCAAGAGTCTGACCATATAACATGACGGTACATATATTAAAAACATTAGTTTCAATTACTGTGATAGCTGAATCACCAAAGTATCATATCTGATACAGGCATAATGTCCAAATAAATGCAGCTGGACCATTAGAGCAGGCCGATATATATACAATGCTGCTTGAATGGTTCACGACAATATATCATGATAGTCATGACTCACACGTTTCAGGTAAGAGCAACTACCATGACCCAACAGTGTGGATTATTGGGGCATGACCATGTAACTACAATGCAGCATATATGCCTTGGTAGTCATGAGTTTCAGCCAAGGACAGCTACCAAGATACACAAGGTGGACCATTAGGACAGAACCATATAACTACAATGATGCACACTCCTTGAAAGAAATGTAAGTTTCAGCTTGGGCAAGCTACCATGATAACTGGGTCATAAGTTGAGACATATAAACATGCATTACGGTCTGTTATTAGAATTTACACTGATGGCTTAACGATCTTGGGTCTTATTATAAGGGTCTTATTATAGGGTCTTATTATATTATTATTATTATTATTATTATTTATTTATAAGGTATTATAAATAAATATATCACGTATTTAGTTGCCCCAAGTAATGGAGGAAAGCCTCCAAGTTTCTCTCTACAGGTCAGACTTCTCTCTTTTCATGGTTCAGTGTACGCAGTGTTGTCCTTACAGCTCTTTAAACAGAAACGCAATACTGAGAATAAACAGGGCCGAGCGTCACTCTAAAGGGGTATATCAAGCTCACATATATGCGGACCGCATAGAAATTGTCATTCCTCGCGGACCAAAATCTGGCAATTGAAACAAAAGGGAGAGCAATAAGTAACTGCAAGATAAACAATAAATTATATAAAGTGAGTCAAAACGCCTCGTTCCCAGATGGCACTAACTCGTCGTGGAAGAGAGAAGCGGCGGGTACTCCCTCCTGCTTAAACGCGGGACGGTCGCCACTTCAGGATGGCTCGGAGAAGGATATTAAAGGGACGCAATAGTCAAAACTTATAATGACTTAAACTGAAAGGGGAAACAAATGCATACCAGTAGATAATAGTGAGGGTTGGTTGCCCGGCACCTCGCTCCGAATAGGCCTGTTTTCATTTTCAAGAAGAGCGCGTTTCGTCTGGGGACGAGGTTCTTTAGATTATTTTAGTTGGAAAACGAGTCCGATGGTAAAGCTGACTTCTAAAGCTGATATTTAGTGCGTTCGAAACAAAGGCTGAAATTTTGAGTGCCGGTGCTCCGCGCGTTCGAGACCATTGCCTAAGTGGACGCTCCAAGCGAACGTCATCTAGATGAACCGAGCTAATATATTACCCAATGTAAACTGACTCTCATATTGAGGAAAACTCGAGCTTATCTGGTGCTACGCTCAAATCAGAGGGCGCTCTTTTCTGAGCCGTGCAGAAGCGTTTTTCCTTTTCGTAAATATTGAAATGTGACACAAGCTATCTTGGTTAAAGTTTCAACGTTGTACGCCTCAGTAACAGGACGGCATGCATGGAGCCAGCTCGGAGTGATTTCCTGCCTGTTCTCTGAGCCTGTTTGTCCTAACCATTCCGCGCATTCTGTCCAGCCTGTCCAGCATGTTAAGGCTTTCCAGCCTGTTTATCCTGCCCATTTTGTGTAGCCTGCCCAACTTATTCAACGTGTAGTCTGTTCACCCCCGAAAAACAAATACGAAATCCCCTTTCATTTTCATTTCTAAGCTCGCCGTTTGTTTGTTTTTTCAGAAATACAATTAATTGCTTGCGCATGAGGAGGTAATGCGCGGGAGATTCGAAATTTAGTTGGCGGCAGAGGGGGGTCAAACTTGCACGCATTCCCTGTGACGACGCCCCTGCACGTCAACGTCCACGACCTAGGCGACGCTCGTAATCCGCGGGGTGCTTGATGGAAGAAAGACGAAACCACACGGAACACGGCTGAAGAAGGCAGGCGGTGTTATTGTTTCGTTTTTTCTGTTTTGTTGTTGATATACTGCACCAACACGTGTCACCGCTGTGGGGAACACTCGTCTGTCACACTGACAGGAGCTGACGGAAGGTCGGGTATACGACGAAGAGGCCGATGAAGGGGCGTATACCGTATTTGCTTGCCTTTAAGGTGTGATCTGCAGGATATGTTCGGACCACGTGGTCATTCACGCTAGCGTAGCACACTCAGATGCTGTCTCCTGTATGTGTCTCTTGTCACCGTCCTCATCGTCCGGTTGTGGTATACAGTGACTCCCGAATGCGGTTCCGGCTACTTTTCCGCCGGTCTCAAATCAGCTGCAGCGCGACTCATAAACGGTGCTCGACTTGGAAGACGACTTGTGCTCGACTTTGCTCGATCAAAGTCGGGTAAAGTTTCATGTTCGCTACTGGGCTGACTTAGAGCTGATTCGGAGCTGACTAGTTGCACTTATCCAACACGACTGCTCCCAGAAGCGACGTTACGAGCAGCATTGCGTCCCTGGAGTGTGCGTACTACGCTGTGGACGTGGCATTTTCGAAGGTGCATTTCTTTCCTAACATTTCTCGCCCAGCTTTACGTGACCGGAGACTTCGTGCAGATTCCTTAATCAAAGGTGTGCCGCACAGTAGGGAGAATGGCTGTGCTCATATCGAAGCTCTTAAGCCCGATGCTGATGCACTTCCCCGGCGTGCGGCTATCCTCAGGAGTGATATGGGCGATATCCATAAAGCAGCCGAGTTCCTCGGAGTATTGGGTTGCATCGATAGCACGTAGGTACGAATCGAAAGGCACGGTGATACAGACACGGAAGTCTTCCGTAACCGCAATAACTGTGAATAAATGAGCAGGTGAGCGACGAACATTGAAGCGTCGGGAGCACTTCCAGCTAGTTAGCTCGCGTGTATTTTTTTATTGCAACCAATGTTCCGTCTGTTACAGTTGTGGTAGTTGTTTTTTGCTTGACGCTACGAATATGCAACTGTTAGCTTGCTTGGCTCGAGCGCTGGTGGATCAATGAAAGCGAAATATGTAATTTCTATTTGTGCAAAGATGTGCTTGAATCCCTGTTTTCTTTTTCTTTTTTTTTTTAACCCAGTAGTTGTTTTAGCCTATAGCTTTGTTTCAGATGCAAAGCTCCGCTCAGCGCTGATATACCTTGTTTCAAGACAGGGTTTTGCCACTGCCCACGAAATGCGTTTACCCAGCAAAGACTATCATGCCAAAAGTGGTTGAAAGCAACAAAAAGCATCCCTACTGTATGGGTATAGCTTATCACGAGCCCAGTAAATAAATGGCGCCGTACGCCGCCCTGTTTTTGCTGACAGGTATTACTGCTGGGGTACTACAGGCTGGATAGGATGACATCTCTTGTTTGGACACTGTTCCAAACAATTGTTTATCCTCCGCTGTTACATAGCAATATTTCTAAGGAGAACAACAGACAACAACTGGAGCGTAAGAACTCGCTCGGTTTGAAAGAACAGAATAAAATGCTTGTTCGGACAATCGTGATAAAGAAGGATCATTGCGCCGATAAGCTGCGAAATGATTTTACATTTTAAAAAATTTCAGAATATCCGTTCACCCTTTAGGTAAGAAAGAGGCTGCTAAAGCTGCACGGCCAATTCACCTTAAAGGCTAATCTCAAGCAGATTTGAATTCAGTTCAATTTAATTGAGTCTAATTGGTTTGAATAGATGAGCGTTGACCACATGGCACAATGCCAGTCCTGTCCCACGGCTAACCATGTCAGCATCAGACGGCATATCACTCGGCAATAACCACAAAGCAGATAAAATCACTGACGCGATCTAAGTAGACCATTATCTGTAATTTTGGCCAGTGATAAAAATAAAGTTACTAGCCACATTTATCTCTGCGGTACTAGTCTAGCGTGCGATATCTGTTCGTTGCATTAAAACTAAATTAAGATAATTTAATTTCCCACTGTGATTATTGTTCAATACTTTTACACCATAGATAGCAATAAGAATATAGAACTTGATAACCTTCTTCTGTTGATGTTTGCCTGAATTATAAGAAGGTTTAATTTAGTCTCTGCGTCTGTCCTAAATGTTGCTCAGCACGATATATATATATATATATATATATATATATATATATATATATATATATATATATATATATATATATATATATATATATATATATATATATATATATTTTTTTTTTAATTTACGTGCGATAGTGATCAATGAAAATTCTTCCCAGTGGAAGTAAGTGTAGGTTTATGTGAATGATAAAACAGATACAGTGCCTATTTAACTATACCTCCATAGGAAGGACTGATGTTAAGTGAGTTAGTTAAAATTTAAGTTTGTAGCTCACTTGGATGGCTGTCGGGCCTATTCATAATAGAGCAAATTCGGTTCATTCACGTAGATTTGTGATTACTTGCTCACCTGGACCGTTAATTGTTTTTACTCATTCATTCACTCATTCATTCATTCATTCATTCATTCATTCATTCATTCATTCATTCATTCATTCATTCATTATAATATTTGTTTCTTCATTAATTCGTTAGATCGTTCGTTCACTCTGCTCGCTTAGCCACATTAGCCTACACGTTCTTACATACGTTTAAGTATTATCAAGCAATGCTTACAAATACTAGCACTGAATACAAAGGATTAATCAAAACACTGTGGCATACACCAACAATGACACGTTAATAGAACATCGAAAATAGTGAATGACTAGAACTTATTGGTAGGACTAACAGAAGCTCGTGCAAATTTTCCATTCTCGGATTACCGCGTTCGACGCTGGCGGAATTCATCTCGAAGGATAATTTACATGTTAATTAAGTTAGGTTTGTAAATTCGCCCCTCTGTTCATCGAGAGTATAGTATAGGACTGCCCCTTTACAGCATGCCCTACTGATCCACGCACTCTGGTAATACTTGAGTACATACGGTATTACTCGTCTCCCACCTCGATGACAGCGCTGAGCCAAGGATTCCGGAGCTTCCTGACACAGTGACCTTGTGCACTGGCGGGTCGCTAGGGGGAAGCGAAACGATAACATAGGGCCGTTAGTTTTCGGTGAGTTCAAAGTCCAGATGCGAACGCAACCTTGATGGAAATTTAAGTAGACAAAGCGCCAGATGAAATGATAACAGATATTCCCTTTCTTCTCAGAAATCGGAACAAAATTTACCGAGTTGTCGTCGGCTGCGACCACGTGTCCGCGACGGTAGGGAACGTTGCCGCATTTCTAGGCTGCGTATGAAGCGTGCTCATATTTCCCGAGACCCTCAAGATGTCGAGCCCTATAGCTGGCCTACTGGCGAGAGACTTGAGCGCTCCAACAGATGGAGAATCAGGCAGCTCGGAGTAGTTGGCGAGTTTGTCGCCAGCACTTGGGAACCTTTGAAACATGACTTTACTAAACGTTTGGCGACTGCAAATTGTGGTTGGTAAAATCAGAAATTTCTTGCTGTCAACAGAAATGGGATTGTGCAAGTTTTGGTGCGTGCTTATTTGCTAAAAAAAAAAGAAAAAAAAAGGTTATTTCTCTCATTTTCGAATAGCTGCTTGTATACAGTGGTGACATGTTCATATCGTAGCTCACCATGGCGCCCAATGGCATAGAAATTCCCTCCCTTCTGCACAGCAGCCAGTCATCCCAATAACTATGTCAAATTCATGACTGGCCTTGACTTCGTAGTGGCGCATCGAAAGGCACTCGCACACATCATTTGATCCTTAATACAACTACGTTTGCGGTGTTTTCTTTGTTATTTATACCCCTTACGCTCGAGTCCGCGGTTTAAGGTATTCCAAATTGGGCATTCGGTGTGGCATTCGTGAACAGCCTATGCATAAGTTACGGTATGACGACCAATATGCAGCAATAGCCCTGTGCAACAGCGAAAAATTAAATCGACCAAGAGATGAACACTGCCCTGAGAGGTCTTGGAATGAGCCACTTTTCAGCACTCTACACTCCCACCTCTTTTTACGGGACTCAGTTAAAATCAAGCTTGCAATTAAGGCCTCGATCGAAGGTGGTGCACGTGATCAGAAACTTTACGATTGTGCTATCTCACTACCACTTTTGACCAGCCCGGCTGTTCGCGAATTCGTGATTGGCGCTCTATCGATTTGCGATTTAGCAATTGACTCCAGCAACAGCTGTAGAGAGAGCGTTTGGTTGGCTCCTCGGTGTCAGTGACGTCATCAGTCACGTGGGAACCAGAATAGGGCCAGCAAGTACTGGCCACGTCGTTGGCTAAACCTAAGGTCGACACCTGTACCAAAACCAAAATTGAGCCACTTAAGGATTCACTGCGGAACGGAAACGCAGCGGCCCAAACATATTCCTTCGTTTCGCCTTTGTGCATTGAGTATAGTTTAAACCAGGTTGTTCTGCCTCAAAATAATCCAACACTCTTTAATGGCAGGTAAATTTGAAAAATAAAAGTACACAAAAAACATTCACCATCTAAGGTTCATTAACGAGTCTCCCAGTTAAAGCTCAGCTACTTTGGTCATCTGATGAGAAGAGAGGAGTCGCTGGAGAAAGATTTGATGTTGGGAAAGGTTGAGGGTCGCCGGAGAAGGGGTAGGCAGCGAACGCGATGGTTAGATGGCATCCTCGAGGCACTGCAGATGAAGTTATGTGATGTTAGGAAGATTGTGAGAGACCGGAAAGCGTGGCGTAACATGGTCCATAGGGTCACGAAGAGTCGGACACGACTGAATGACTGAACTGAGCCATATGTGCTTTCATCTTCACGCACTGTTTTATGACTGTTAGGCGTTTCGATTTTGGCAGATTGGGATACGGCGTGTTAGTAATTTCAGAACTCGTATTTTTTAAAGCGTCGATAGCTATGATGTATCTACGTAGGCCACTTGGTCTGGGCGTGCCGGAGCACCTCCAGAGCTCTGAGTTAAACCGAGAGGAAAGGGAGGTGTTCTGGCGTTTTGTACAGACAAGAGGGACACGGTGGGACACCGCATTAGGCTCACGCCCTTTTGCGTATCATCATGAACGGTAGCTACCACAATCGAGCGGCGTACGTGACTCCCTCCCCCCCCCCCCCCCGACCCATCCCCTAAAAGAAAAAGGAAATACAGAAGTTCACTCCCACTTTACAAATTGCAGCACTGAACGCACGGAGAATATTGGCGCCTAGTCAACCGACAAATGCACAACAAAACGAAAATGGAACAGAAAGATAGAGAGAGAGAGTCAACGACAAGCACTGAAAGGAAAAAATTAACTCCATTTCTGGGACGCAACAGCCCGTCATTCCGTTCGTTCTTCCTCGCCGCTCTAAATCGAGTATGGCAGCACACCGATCAAGTGACATTGTAGATTCAAAACCAAGTAATAAATAACCAGACCGTTTGATAAAGATAGGAGGCGGGAAGAAGGGAGGTAGTGTAAGGAACCGAGAGTCGCAAGCCGCGGCGTGCCGTCTCAGATCGGATCCGCGCCAGCCGGAGGAGCATCCGAAAACGCGGGCACGACAGGCACGCTTTATGTTTTCTTTTACTGACATTTTTTATCTTATTTCCTTGCCAAAACAGTTGGGAGACGCGGCACCCCAAACCTTAAAGGAGGATCACAAGGGGAGGCAACGGCGGGGTCGCCTATGCATAAACCTCGCCTGCCGCTGCTCGCGAGGCGGAAGTGACGGAAACGCGCCTCTCTTCGTTCTCCTCCTTTTCCTTCTATTTCCTCCTGGAACACGAGACACCTGTGTCGCCTTCGAGCCCCCTGCTTTCGTAAGGTACAAGTCGAGCGTGCTCCGTTGAAGGGGCTGTATGTTTTATTAGCGCCGGAATCCAAGGAGAAACGGAGGGGGAAATGCGCGCCTCGTTCGTGCATGCGTCTCCCCTGCCATTTGTCACCGCCTTAGAAGTAGAGGGCGCCTCCGACACGGTTTAGGGAAACTGTAGCGGCCATGTGTATTAGTAAACGTAGTAAACGGGGAGAGAGGGTGAGAGAGAGCTCTTCCAGGCTTTTTCACATTCGTTGCCTGAGGTAAGGTTTTGACGGTTGTGACATGAGTGGTCCACGTAGTAATCGCTAGAACGAGGATTTCACGTACTCTCGCAATGCTCCTTGATTTCCTGCGATACACGCAGGTCTGCCCTTGGAAGGTAACACTGTATTCCGTTTACTCCGGCCCGAACTTGAGTTATACCGTCCAGCTGAAGACAACCAGCAACACTCGATATTATATCTGCCAAAGTGACACACGTTCGTTTACCCAGCAAACATACGCGTTCGCAGGAACGATTACGGGAATCGATTTTAGCTTCCCATGTACAGGGCCAGCCTACACACAGTGTAGTTAATCCCGAAGTACTCCACTGTACAGCAAGGCTTCATTGCCTGTATCCTATATCCCCGTTCACATCCACTGCAGCAGTTTTTAGTTTACACGTGGCCTTTTTCCTTTTAAAACTGCCCCGCCGCAGTGGCGCAGTGGTTAGCGAGCTTCACTGCTGTACCCAAGGACGCAGGATAGAATCGCCTGCTGCGGCGACCGCTTTTCGACTCAGGCGAAAAGCGAGGCGCCCGTGTGCTGTGCGATGTCAACATGTAATCCCAATATCGGAAAATAAACGTTTTTCAGTCACTCACTGCACGCTAGAGCACCCAGGTGGTCGAAATTTCCGGAGCCCACCACTAGGGGTCACTAAAACCTGAGCTGCTTTGAGACCCTTAGACCAAGCCAAACCTAACCAAACCTTATAGAACTCACTCGCCATATACTGATTATTTCGTCGATCATCACTGTGAAAACGATGAGTTGACAGCGACCATGCTTCTGTGACTATCGAGGTAAAATATTCACAAATAAAGGAAAAACGCAGAATTTCTTTTCCTCTCAGCTTCTCCGAATCGAAGCGCTAAAGACTATTTATTGCCACTTCCTTTCAACACGGCAAGGTCAGCGCGTGTCCCTGATTTCATATATTTCTTTGTTTTCTCCTCACTTTTGTTTCGGAATGAACCCACTTCCATTTGGCGATTTTCA
The DNA here is from genome assembly GCF_055883805.1 of Amblyomma maculatum. Taxonomy (NCBI): domain Eukaryota; kingdom Metazoa; phylum Arthropoda; class Arachnida; order Ixodida; family Ixodidae; genus Amblyomma; species Amblyomma maculatum. The sequence goes on along the minus strand of NC_139352.1, from coordinate 68,425,667 downwards.
CGCCCTCTTCGCGTACGTATTCGTGAGAAAAGCTTCGTTTCCGACTGGGTTAACAGCTCTCGACCACGCGACTTCGCGTCGTCGTATTGTCGGGACGAGTGTTTCCTAAGCGTATGCAATCACTGAAGCGAAACGAAAAAGGCAAAGAAAAGAAACAAAAGAAGCGATCGAAGTGTACCGTCCATTTCGCTATTGTATACGTCACCAGCTCGATACATCCCCGAAGCTGTAAAAATGCTTGGCAACAATGATCCCGCATCGGGGTTGCACTTTCTGGGTTTCTTTCGAGTACTCAACGTACCGTACGCTTTCCATTCCCCTAACTGCTAATGGGATGTTTGAGATCCTTCTGTGAACAAGGTCATGGTCGTGTGTACTGAAATTTTGTCGATGAGGTAAAACAGCAGATAACTGCAGAATCATTGAAAAAGCAGCTTTTTTTTTTTTTTTTTTTTTTTTTTGCCGACAGGCTTCATAAAATGTGAATGGATGAAACAAGGAGAGAAAATGGTTTCGCGCCTGCTTCAAACATGTATGGCCATCGAACGCTGTTTCCCCGAACCTATCATCAACCAACTTATTTTCGATCAGTGGAAAACAACGGGAAATTTCCTTCGCGTTCTCGAGGGCGTGAGCGGTTGCCTCTAGCCCAACAATGTTAAGAGCTTTGTCCACTTGGAAAAGGGGCTCGGAGCTCTAAAGTTATCGAAAAGACATTTGTGTGTTCCGTTTATAACCCAAACAAAGCAGCCAACAAACTCAAATCGAAAGGAGCAAGTCGCTTTCAGAACGAAGCGCTTCCATCTTGAAGTAGCAGACTTTTTGCATTCTCTATCGTTTTCATTCCAGAAAGTAGACAAATCCTGGTTTATTTATTTATTTATTTATTTATTTATTTATTTATTTATTTATTTATTTATTTATTTATTTTTAATGCTCGACAGGCACAACCGTATATTATAGAGTGGAGGGACGGACAAGATATATAAACTGGAAAGCAAAATGTGTACGTATCAAATGTACACAAAACATCGGAAAACAAATTCACAGCAGAAGTGCACACGAAAAATACATTTAAGAGCAATGAGGTTCAAAATTTAATTCCCAGAGTGCGGAATTGGTGTCAGAAATATAACAAATATAACACAGAATGAAGTCCAGAATGAAAGTAAACAACGAACCATGCAACAATATTGGAACACTAGTTATAAAAAGAAAATTTGTAACGCGTCAGTAAAGTTCTCCACTTATACTTGTTAGTATGCAGACACATTATTCCAATCATTCCAATCATTGCCGATCCAGGAAAAAGATTAGTAAACATAGGCAACCGTGATTGAGTGTGAAATATTAAGCGATAGCTTATAGAGCGCGTTCGGCGTCAGCGTCGTCGTTGTAGTGGTTGTAGTAGTAGTAGTAGTAGTAGTAGTAGCAGTAGTAGTAGTAGTAGTGGTAGTAGTAGTAGTAGTAGTAGTAGTAGTATAGCAGTAGTAGTGGTGGTGGTGGTGGTTGTAGTAGTAGTGGTTGTAGTAGTAGTAGTAGTAGTAGGGGTGGTTGTGGTGGTGGTGGTGGTGGTAGTAGTAGTAGTAGTAGTAGTAGTAGTAGTAGTAGTAGTAGTAGTAGTAGTAGTAGTAGTAGTAGTAGTAGTAGTAGTAGTGGTGGTAGTGGTGGTGGTGGTGGTGGTAGTAGTAGTAGTAGTAGTAGTAGTAGTAGTAGTGGTGGTGGTGGTGGTGGTAGTAGTAGCAGTATTAGTAGTAGTATTAGTAGTGGTGGTGGTGGTAGTAGTAGTAGTAGTAGTAGTAGTAGTAGTAGTAGTTGTTGTTGTTGTTGTTGTTGTTGTTGTTGTTGTTGTTGTTGTTGCAGCAGTAGTAGTAGTAGTGGTTGTTGTAGTAATAGTAGTCGGCTCCACGTGCCGGATATAACCGCAGGCTGCGCAAACAAAATCGTGTCATGATCATTTGTGGTTCCAGTTATGATGATTGACTGGTGTGTGAAAGGCGATGCGGAGTCAATGAAATATTTGTAATTATTTAATTGATGAATTAAAGAAATTAGAAAATGAAAAATTGAAAAAAGGGGGTTGAAAGGCTTTAGTGTGCAATGAATTAAAAGCCAGTGCTTGATGATGACAATTAATGTAATTTACAGAATTGATCAAAAAATCAATGAAGTAATTCAAAAAATTTAAAATACGTTCAAAGGTGTCAGACTGCTCAGAATGGAAAGCCGCTGTTCGTTGACACTATAGGTTTCGGTGTATAAAAATAAATAAATAATAAAAATCGCGAAAGGAGAGAAAGTAAGAAAATGAAAAATAAACGAAATAAAAAATAAAAAGGTAAAAACATTACCAGTGTGTGTTAACGGCGGGGTTTAGGTGTTTCCCTAATTTTTGTCTTTTTATTGTGGTTACCGCGGAATAAAATGTATAATAGAGGTTGAACACAAAGGGAGCGCAAGGTTGAATTTTGGTGGCATATTTTATGAAAAACAGACAGGAGAGGTAGACAGCCCAAATTTTAAGAATGCAGGTTTCTTCAAGCCGATAAGAGTGGTTGATGTTAACGGAATTTCATACTGGCAGTAGCAACGCTGGGTGTCATTTCATGGCTGCTTAAAATGAACAGGTCTGAGCGAATTTCTATAAACTGCGTATAAATCCGCATACAGCATTTATACATATCTATATATTTGTCCATCGGTCGAAAAACCAGCTACATATATTTGTGATGCGGACTTGGCGACAGGCACGCGTTCCTCAGCACTTAAACGAACGCATGTAGCACTTGGTCTTAGATGCCACCCACGTTTCTCTCCACAGATAATAGTAAAGTTGACGATGTGTTCCGATATTATATAACTGCATGCTATAGTATACGGCACAGAAACAGGCGTTGGCCTCTGTGTTGCAGGTGTCCGGCACAGCTGAAAGGACGGCGATTCCAAAGGCGGCGGGCAGTTCACGCCCACACAGTTGCGCCACTGTTTACACCACGACTAGGGACGAAAGCTAGTTTATAGCCGGAGGGAGCGGACAATTCGTCGGGCATGGTTTTCGAAGTCCAATGCTTCTACCAGGAGAGGCTGGCACGTGCGTTCCAAAGACAAGACCGCTTGCCCCAGGCGTGCTGCAGAGCACCGCTAAGCTATTCGGCTGTTGTGTGCGGTCACCTAGGCCAATGACCTCAATTTGGTGGCCCAGAGGCTGTTTTTGAGAACATCTGCATGCAGCTAGAGTTGGTGGGTAAACGATTGGGCGGCTGAATATGTCGCGTGCGAAACAGCGGGTGGTCCCAATATTAAAGCTGCTGGGTCATTCTCCTCGTTCGATCGCCTCATTTTTTTGTGTTTGCATCTCTGCAGCGGTGTTTAACGCCCTTTTGCAAACAATATCATGCATATTTGATAAAAGACTTGGAGCCCAGTGGAACGACTAGAGATGAGACATTAATAATGCCATTCTGAAAGTGAGTATTGTTGTCTGTGAAGCTCTCCAGTTTTATATAGAACCCGCCTCTTACGCATGCAGAGTCCATGTTGCGGGCGGCCTTTGGCTCTTCCGCCATTAGTTGTACAATTGCCAGGATCCGGAGTCCAAGCCGATATAAAACAAATATTAGTATTCTACCTATGTTTAGAAGAGAAATATTTATAAATGTTTCCATAAAAGAACGTATAATTTAGCGCTTTCCCGTTCTGTCCTGCCACTATATGCTCTTGATTTTGTATTCTACGTTGAAATGAAATATTCGTTTGTTTTCTTTTGTATTCCTAGAACGTGAAAAGTAGTGAAAAGTGTGAAAGTGAAAAGAAGCTATTCTTTTCTTCTGCATTTTGACTCTCTTTGCTATTATTTCTTTTCCCATCAAATGATGTAAGCCAAGCAGCAAAGTCAAGTCAGTCCAAGTCATGCCCAAGCCAAACTAGTGGTAAGCCAAATGTTGTAATACAAGTTATTCCAAGTCGTGAGCGACGCCGATGACAGAAACTGAAGTCAATAATTCGTATCTTTGTATTCAGCTTCCTTTTAGCTATTTATGTGTGCTACCTGCTCACATATCGAACATCATATCTTTCTTCCTATCCTATAAATCGTATCCATCCTTGTACTGTCGAGTCTATACAGGCCAGCATATTGCGACAAATTAGTTATGTTCTCACCAAACAAACCTAACCGACATAATATGAGGCTGACCTAAAAGCATGACCACGTATGTGTCAGTCATTCAATGTGAAAAGCAGTGGTTGACAACGCTGTTCAGTCCAGACCTTGAGTAAGACTGACTCTCAAATAAGGATCATCGGCTAAGCAGAGGAAGCAGGTCCCGCCCTCTACGGCGAGGAAGCCTCGTGGCAAAGTCGACTCAGTCAACTCCCTTTCAGATGAAACTCAAAAGCGTTTTACTGCCACCACCTATCCCTTCTCTGGCAAAACTTATCACTGATCAATTTTTATTTCAATTACTGCTGCACTCCGAGCGCCCATCAAAATTAGATCACTCCTATTACGAAAACAAAGAAACAGTAAATGAAATGGCATTCGGAGAAATCGCACCATCTCCTCTTCAGACGCTCGTCACACCGACGGGTCATATCTGCGCGACACTGAAGTTTGTCAGTGTCAATTCTCCACGCGTGGCTTTGCGCTCCAGGCCGTGCGGCATGGAGTCATCAAAGTGACGAAGAACGGAAACAGCAATAAATAAAACAGAGAAAGTGAACGGTAAAAATGAAAAGCGACAATTTGGTGGTCGCCGAACAGGAGTAGCAGGAAAGAGGGAAGAGGGGATGCGAGGGACGATGGGTTTGGAAAGAAGAAGCGACCCTTCGAAAGATTTACTGCTTCCTTCCTTTCGCTCTCTCCACTCGCTCCCGAATTTCGTCGTGGTGCGCGAGGCACGGGCGGTTGTGCTCACCCGTCATTGGTGAGCTTGTTTACGAGTCGGCACGTGTTCGAACAGGAAGCTTAGTGGTTTCTTTCGAGCCTAAACTACACGCTCGTACGCGCGTGCGATCATTCCACGGCGGCGTTTGTGAAAAGCGGATATCTTGCCTTTGTGGATTCGCCGACAGATGCCGCGAAAGGCAGACTCGTTAAGAAACGGGCAAGCGTCGTTTGTTCCGAAGGAGGCTGCCTGCTGCTTGACTTCGAAACTGCGGCCCGATATTAGCGAGGCTTCCTTGCAGTGCGGGACGTGCTATAGGAGCAATGATAAGTGAAGAGGCCTGCTACAATCCTTCGCGTCTTATGTCGAATTGGCATCATTCGTTTCCAGTGGATATCTTGTTGTACGAATGAAGTACGTTTTATCGTAGGGCGGCCGTGGTACAAGCTCAACTCATGCTTGCGGAGTGTTCACAGTCAGCATTTTCACTAATTACATATAAAGGTTTATTGCTTTGGTTGTAAACCAGCACGATTCTATAGTTAATCACTGATTTGTTAGAAATTCATTTCGGGTCAGTGGGGTACTCTATAAGGGGGGAGGCGTGAAATTTTGAACAGTTCATTTGCAAACGCAATAAAGGATGCATATTAAGGAAAATGCAATACCTAGTAAAAGAAAAGAACGTTTTGAACACATGCTTGTTATACAGTAGTAGACCAAATGAAAGGTAAGTGAGAAAATGGGATATGTTACAACGGTTTAAGTCCAAAAATAAAATACAATGTACGTGGCAGGCTGTATTGCCAAAGAGCAAAAAAAAAAAAAAAATCGCGATATGTCAGAGTTCGAGGTAGGTGAGCAAAAACCACGAACAGATAAAAGAAAAATGGATAGGAAGACCATAAACAGTTACCATGAGATCAAAATATCATCGAAATAGAACTTTACCGCTACATGAAAGAGCAAATAAAAGTTGGTGAGGCTTAACGTAGCTAAATCTAGTATAACGTTCCAAAGTACTAGTTTGGCGTAGTTTATATTGGTAGGTGATAAACGTGGATAACGTGGATCGAACCTGCGTCCTTTGGTTCAGCAGCCGAGCACCTTAACCACTAATTCACAGTGACGGGGCATTTTAGGAAGTGTTACGGGCAAACCACCTGCCACTAGTGAAAACTGCACATCCTGTGTATTTTAAGTCCTCATCGCTGCTTCTGGTTCATACAATAAAAAGTACATTCCCAAAACAGCAAGTCGTACAATTGAACAAACTGTGAGTTCAAAATTACCACGAAAAACATCTTTCGCAATGGCTAGTGTAAACACCAGCCTACCTTTTCTGCGGGGAAGTTCTGCAAAGTTTAAACTTGCTCAGCCTCACAATGTCTCTTTATCGCTTCTACTATAATAAGGTCATGCCGAACCAGCGCCCTCTTTATCTGCTCTCTTTTCATTGTTGTGTCCTCTGACTTCAATATACCTCACTTAACGAGTGCAGAGCCGTCATAGTGCAATTAATCTTCGTCGAATCTGCGGCCAGAGTCGTAGCTCTATTCGCGGGCAAACACTCTTCTTGCTGGATTATCACCAAAGCATCAGCCCGTCGTTACAACCTATTGGCACTGCAAGAAGTGAGTTGTACTTTTCGTATGTTTTCTTTTTCTCTATCTCTAAAAAAGAGGGTAGGGGGGTCGGATCGAATATAGTCTTTGGTAAACTCATTCGACGATTTCCTAACGTCAGCAATGTATAGCTACCTGAGGCTGTATTTTTTTAAAACAGGCAGAGCTATAAGCTCAGGTTGCAGTGGCGTCAACACGGAGGATCTGAGGGAAGGAAGCTGGAGATTAAAAAAAAAAGGGGGGGGGGGGGGCTTGTTTAAGAATCCTGCGTGCGCAACATGCTTCACGCGACGTTCTATTTCCGTATAATCAATAACGCCCTACATATCGCTAATGACTGGACGACGAAGCAAAGGCGAACAGGAAGAACATCACCCCCCCTTCTCTTTCCGTGCTCGGTGGTGGCTTGTTTCGTCCCTGAGTGCTGAAGCGGTCATTGTACGACAAGAATGCAAGGTTACAAAGTGTATAAACGTTTTTCACTCACTCACTCCCCAGATCCCATCTACACGATGAAGCCTGTCCATTCATCGAGGGACTGTGACAGTTTGTACCGTATACACTCAGGCTGACTATATGCATTCCATGTTATTCGCACGCGGACAATAAATTTTCCAAAATTTTTTTTTTTGTTCTCTCTTTCCACGCTCCAGCTGTGTCTAGTCCTGCAAGTCATCCAGCCAACACAAAGAATTGCATTGATTTTACTGATCAGAACAGATACAATCAAAGAGAACAAGTCAACTAACGTGTGTATCCATATATCGTCGAAAAGGATTATTTGCGAGCGCTGTTCACCGATCAGCGCCCTGTAAGCGAGGTTTCTTTCACTGGCGAGCGACTTGTACGGCCGAAGACAAATGTGCGTAATTGCTAGATCATGCAAGCCTGAGGGAAAAACTCGGAACACTTCTGCAGCTTCATTTATTGAGAAGGAAGTTGAAGTGTTGCAAGAATAGTGAGCCATGGAAGATCGAAAGAGACGAATCGGTTTCAAGTCAAGATTAATAATGCATTGTTTTGCATATGCTCCCGTGTGTGTCTAAGTGTACTCTGTGCACTACCACAAATAACAATAAGAAGACAAGGAAATAGCAGCGAAGATTGGTGACACGATGCAGTTAAAGGTGAAAGAGTGTAGATGAGGAGTGAAGAGAGGTAGTTTTGCAAGAGATTGGCAATGACTGCTTGGAGAAACATCGAACCGTTAAAGGCAGGCTCAGCCATCAATAAATGCCTCACTGACACTAGCCATCGACCCTGCGTAATGCCAGAGCTCCCCGAGCAAAAGATGCCGTCCGCTTGACCACCAGCGAGGCGGCGCTTCCATCGCCAGAGGGCATGCAGCTAGATATACATTTGCCACGGGCCAGGGTTTATTTAGACAGGGAGCGGGCTGTTTCTCTCGGCACAGGGGGTCGCTTTGTTTACGAGTCGGAAGCTGTCGGATGCGGTGTCGTTTCTCTTGTCCACCGCCAGGAGGCGGCACTAACGCTTCAAGCGCCCTCTATCAGTGGCACGTGCCGTTCAAGACAGCTGTCCGCTGCTGGCAGGGAGACATGCGCGTGCCAATGCAACACGGAAGGCGATGGCCGAGGTTCGATTTCAAATACGACACACGCTTGCAATGGAAAGAGTAAATAAATAAGCGTATTTTCGTTCAGTGCCGTTAAGGCAGCCGTTTAATGAGGGCGAACATCAACAAAGAAAGATGTGGCAGGGGCGGCGTTCGCGACTTCATGCATAACCTTAGTAATTTGCATCCCTTTAATCAACTCACTGCAGGAGAATCACACACCCTCCTCTAATAATGTTTCGATAGCATAAAAGTCTCCTTAGTTTGTTGTCCTTAACGCAATAAATTTCTTTATCGCGCCGATAACCAAGCAGTGAACTGACATTTAATCCTATTCCAGGCTACGTGACGGGCAACCTCAACACATACCGTCCTCCGTCGTGACGCAACTCTTCTTGATAAAACACTTTCGATAAAACTGCTCTTTAATTCATGAACATTCCACGCTGTTTAGCCTCCTTTCACGGGCTTACCGGATGAATTTACAGAACTCTGGAAACATCGGACTGCCTTAATGAGAATGAAGAGAACAAAGCTATAAACAAACATCTTTCAAGAGGATGAGGTATTACAAACAAAATGGGGCAATAGCTGACTCAGCCAGACAGCCACAGTGGATGGTTGCTCGACTGCTTTGCGCAAGGATCCGGGATCGAATCTCGGCTGCGGCGGCCGCTTTTTGATACAGGCGAATAGCAAGGCTACCGTATGCTGTGTGACGTCACTGCACTTTAAAGAACCTCAGGTGGTCGAAATTTCCGGAGCCCTCCACTACAACGTCTCTCATAGCATGAGTTGATTTAGGACTTTAAACCTGGAGGCAAACCAATGGCTGATTCACAAAAGAAATGAAGAGCTATTTTAAACCTCGGTTTCTTTCTCTTTTTTTTTTTTTTTTCACATGAAGGATACTAGAAATAATTCATTTTGACCGACGGTAACCATTAAAACAACCTCATTAAACTTACAAACATCACAATAGCACAAAGGCCATTTCACAAATATATACTTCTTCATTCCCCTTGCAATCTATACGTTAAGTCAGAACTCTGTATAAGTCGATAGTTTAAACATCGCAACTTAAGAAATGCCAGTGTTGGCAAACGACGTGTCGATTGTTCAGTTTAATTGCCTCACCGCAAGAATTCTTCAACGACTTACGAAGTCAGCTTACGCGCTACGAAAAGTCAGAAAACAATGACTTTTGGGAACGCTTAGCGGTTTCATGAAGGTAAATAATAAGAATAGTGACGTTCTTTATTTTTTCAGTTTATCGCTTACCAACCAAGAGACATTATCGAGTAAAAATAAATAGTAATGGCTGCTGTGGCTTGTTCGAGTTTTATTCCTGTGGCAATAAGGACAAATTAAATCAATACACGACAATTAAAGCTTTTTTTTTTTTTCTGCAAATGGGAACGGAACGAATGGATGGACTGCAACCTGCAAAACTCGACGACGAATTGCTTCAGTCCATATAACTAAGCGCAATAGGCCTTAAACGCAACTGCGCTGACCATTGTACCATACGAGCGCGGTTAAAACGATGCAGGAAGCCTCGCCCTGTCTGCCTGTCTTCCTCCTAGAGTTCGCCATTTGCCACTGAAGGCTGGTTCCCAGTGGGAGTTCGGGAGGTCGAATCACCCCGTGAAGTGGAGGCACTCCTGCTGGCGAGCAGCAAACCGTGAATTCTTTAATAGCGGAAGGTGATAAGTAGTACAATAGATGTGGCCTCGGAGAGGTTTGCGATAGCATTTCCTTGGGCACAGCACACGCGCCAAGAATGAAGGTTAATCGTCCAATCGGCCTTCCTTGGGAAATTGCCCGTCATTTCAAGTCAAATGCCTCAAATTCACGTCAAAATAAAATGCTCCCTCAAGGTACTACAGGTAGATCTGAATCCAAAGTGAGCACCGCACATGAAAAGATTATTCTTTTCCTTTCCCTCCTCGTTTTTCTACCCACGGATTTAACAAGGAACCACCTTATGCCTTGATTGAGGGTAGAGGGGCATTTTTGCAGGCAGGTACCACGTAACCACCCAGTGACTTCCTCTACTTCAAAGAAAATAGCTGGAAAAGAGCGCTGTTTGCTGGCTAAAATCTCGAATGTATACAAAAAGCCTTTTAAGTACAATGTCGATATACCTGCAGCCAACCACCGTTCACACCGGTACCAATCGGTACCATATTGGTACCATATTGGTACCAAACCAAATCGCTAAGTCGGCCACGTACTTTTTTTTTTTATGCAAGCTTGCCATTAGGCATATTATAGAAATTCATGTAAATTAATTTTGGTAAGGAACCGGAGCAGGCTCCCACTCTTGTTGTCGATGAGCCATTTAGAGAAGTCCTCTTCACTTGTGGTTATCCCACTTCGCGCTCAGGCAAAATACCTACGTTCCCGTTTCGAAGAGCGATTGCACCTTGCTTAATAACTTTGCCAGCGTTGCTTTGCAGTTCAGTGCTGGAACTGAGACCAGTTCATGTATTTTGCGAGAGTGGCAGCCCTGCAATGGAGCGCGGTTCGCACCCATGGCCATCTTTCATTGCGCATATGTTTCACGAATGTTACGTCATCTGTTAGCTTCAAATAGCGGACCCGGCATAATTGAAAGGGGATCATTTGGTTTCGCTTGGTTTATGACGTTTAACGTCCCAAATAGACTCAGGTTATGAGACACGCCGTAGTGGAGGGTTCCAGCTATTTCGACCTGGGGTGCACTGACATCGTACAACACACGGGCGCCTGGCTTTTCGCCTCCACCGAAAAGCGGCCACCGTAGCCGGGATTCGATCCAGCATCCTTGGGCACAGAAGTCGAGCGCCCTAACCACTGCACCCCAGAAGCGGAGCGGGAGTGAATAATTTAAACTGCCGATTTAGAAAAAAAAAAAAAAAAACTACAGTGTCAGTGCCCCTACAGAGTACAAAATAACTTCGTACGAAACTGATTCTTGAATAAGCTTCAGTTGTCTGGTTCCTGCACTGCGCATGTGATATCGACAAACTGGAATCCATTCAGAACAAAACAGTAATATTTATTTGTCGTCGTTACGACCATAACTTTTCACCGTCATTGTTACAAAACAATGATCGCTGCAGACATTAAAGCACAGACGTGCGGGTGTGTGAGCACATTGTCATGTTTCACAGTATCATCCATTCATCGCAGCCACCATCGCATCCATAGCCCATCCCTCGCACAGAACGTGGTGCACTGACCCGCTGAACGTTGTGGCTTTTTGTGCTTTTTTTAGACGGCTTAAACGTTGTTTGTTTGTTTTTTTCCTCATGACTGATATCTGGAATAATCTTTATGGTTCCTTGCGTAGTCTGCCTCCAATCGCTGCATAGCCTTTTCACATTACTAACTAATGCCCTGTTCTTCTCTTTATTTTCTAACCACTCCTGCATTGTCTCTCACCAGAGACAGCAGTATCTGTAAATAAATAAATAAATAAATAAATAAATAAATAAATAAATAAATAAATAAATAAATAAATAAATAAATAAATAAATAAATAAATAAATAAATAAATAAATAAATTGTAGGGGGTGTGTTTATTCGGTGAACCCAGATGATTCCAGCCGCTCAGGGGAGACTCGCAGCGAAACGTCAGGCGTGGCGAAAGAGCAAAGCAGCGAACAACTTCTTCGTCCTTGAGAGCGGCAGCACGCGACGCATGTCAGTGGTTATATCGATGAAGATTACCACACTACAGTTTCCCCCCGGGCAGAGAAGGAGCCATCCTGGCGACTCATGGTGCCGAAAGGACAGACGGATCGTAGTAGGGCTTGATTCGGTCCACATGAACTATTTCGCGTCTACGACGACGCAAGTCCGCAGATGGCGTAACGGGCTCAACTACGTAGTTCACAGGAGATGTTTTTTGAAGGACTCGGTATGGACCGTGATACCGAGCAAGAAGCTTCTTTGACAGGCCGGCGGTTGTGGCAGGAACCCAGAGCCACACCAGGGAGTTGGGCGCATATGAAGGCGCCTCACCAGTGTCACGATGGTGTTTTTGTTGCCACTGATTTTCCTTTGTAAGCGAACGAGCGAGCTGACGGCATTCTTCTGCGTACTGGGCGGCGTCCGAGAGTGGCGTCGATTCAGAAACATCAGGGCGGTAGGGAAAAAGCGCGTCCATTGTGCAGGTTGGCTCGCGCCCGTAAAGAAGAAAAAAGGGAGAGAATCCAGTGGTGGTCTGTATCGCAGTGTTGTACGCGTAGGTTACGAAGGGAAGAACGTGGTCCCAGTTGGAATGAGCGTCGTTGACGTACATGGCCAGCATGTCACTGAGAGTACGGTTGAAGCGTTCTGTCAGGCCATTCGTCTGAGGGTGGTAAGAAGTAGCGGTGCGATGAATGATGCGACATTCTTTCAGTAGGGCCTCGAGAGCGTCGCACAAGAAAACGCGACCGCGGTCACTGAGCAGTTCCTTCGGAGTCCCGTGGCGAAGAATCAAGTTGTTGAGAATGAACAAAGCAACGTCTCTTGCAGAGGCAGAGGGTAACGGTGATGTTTCAGTGTAGCGAGTCAGATGGTCTACTGCCACAATAATCCACCGGTTTCCAGCAGGAGTAGTCGGAAGAGGGCCGTAGAGATCTATGCCAACGCGGTCAAACGGACGAGCAGGGCAGGGTAACGGCTGCAACGAAACAGAGGACTTCTGAGGAGTTTTTCGGCGTTGACAAGATTCGCAAGCGCGCACGAAATGTCTTACGAAGCGGTACATTCCACGCCAGTAAAATCGCAGATGTAGGCGCGTGTAGGTTTTCAATACGCCACCGTGAGCACATTGTGGGTCACCATGGTACGCAGCACAAATGTCGGCACGGAGATGACGCGGGATGACTAGAAGCCACTTCCGTCCATCAAGCAAATAATTGCGGCGATAGAGAAGACCGTCACGAATGGAGAAGTGGTGGGCTTGGCGGACGAGCGCTTTGGATGAATGACCGGGAGTAGGACTTGAGAGAAAATCCAAAAGTGCATTGATCCAGGGGTCATTCCGCTGCTCGGTAGCCATGTCGATAGTTGTAAGAGTCGACAAATCGTAGGCACAGACGTGGTCAGACGAATTATCTCTAGGCAATGGCGAGCGGGAAAGAGCATCCGCGTCCGTATGCTTCAGGCCTGATCGATAAATTACATGAATGTCAAACTCCTGGAGACGAAGAGCCCAGCGAGCAAGGCGACCGGACGTGTCTTTCAGAGAGGCAAGCCAGCACAAAGCGTGATGATCGGTCACAACGTAAAACGGTCGACCATACACGTAAGGACGAAATTTTCCGATAGCCCAAATAATGGCCAAACATTCCCTTTCTGTGACTGAATAATTAGATTCTGCCTTTGTCAATGTTCGGCTGGCGTATGCCACAACATACTCGCTGTAACCAGGCTTACGTTGGGTAAGGACGGCACCAAGCCCAATACCGCTGGCATCAGTGTGGATCTCCGTAGGCGCAGCCGGATCAAAGTGGCGTAGAATGGGCGGCGAAACCAAAAGGCGGCGTAAAGTGTCGAAGGCTTTATCGCAGGCTGGAGTCCAGGCGGAAAGGTCGGAGCTGCCGGCAAGGAGCTGGGTCAGGGGAGCGATGATAGAGGCGAAGTTCAAGATGAAACGTCGAAAGTAGGAGCAGAGGCCGATAAAGCTCCGAAGCTGCTTCAGGGAGGTTGGCTTCGGGAACTCTGCAACTGCGCGAAGTTTGGTGGGGTCGGGAAGAATGCCGTCCTTAGAAACTACGTGGCCTAAAATTGTGAGTTTTCGAGCGGCAAAGTGGCACTTCTTCAAATTCAGCTGAAGCCCAGCGCCGGCGAGACACGTGAGGACATCCTTTAGGCGGAGAAGGTGAGAAGAAAAGTCGGCAGAAAAAACTACGATGTCGTCCAGATAACAAAGACAGGTCTGCCACTTGAGTCCACGAAGAACAGTGTCCATCAGGCGCTCGAAAGTAGCCGGGGCATTGCAGAGGCCAAAGGGCATAACGTTGAACTCGTATAATCCATCCGGTGTTATAAAGGCAGTTTTCGAGCGGTCATTATCAGCCATCGGTACCTGCCAGTAGCCGGAGCGCAAATCCAAAGAGGAGAAATACTCGGCTCCCTGTAAACAGTCCAAGGCGTCGTCGATTCGCGGCAAAGGATAGACATCTTTGCGCGTGATTTTGTTAAGCCTACGGTAATCGACGCAAAACCGGATGGAACCATCTTTCTTGGTGACCAAAACAACCGGAGAAGCCCATGGACTGTTAGATGGCTGTATGACGCCCCGGCGAAGCATGTCGTCCACGTTGTCAGCAATGACTTGGCGCTCAGAGGCCGACACGCGATAAGGACGCTGTCGTAAAGGTGCGTTTGTACCAGTGTCGATTGCGTGCGTAACGACAGACGTGCGACCCAGAGCAGTGTGAGGAAGGTCGAAGGCAGAAGTGAAGTTCTGTAGAAGAGCAGCGAGTTGATCGCGTTGTGCGGGTGGGAGATCTGCGTCAATAGCTTTTTGGAGAACATCGGGTGGTGTCGAAGCGGTCGCTGTATCGCAAGAGCTGAGCACATTAACGTCTAATGAAGTAGGCGTTGCAGGAAGAGTATTTACAAGCGCGAGATCAAGTTCTTCAATACGACCGAGACACTCGCCGCGTAGCAGGACGGACGGGCACGAAAATAGATTTGAGACGTACATTGCACTAAGGCCATCTTCGAACTTGAGGACAGCAAATGGAAGCAGGAGGCAGGGATGGCGTGAAGCGGCGTCGGAAGGTGTGAAGAAGACAGTCGAACTAATAACGCTTTCACAGGAGAGTGGAACGAGGGCAGCAGAAAATGGAGGAATGTCTGTGTCACTGGCGACGAGGAGTTTTGCAGGCCGGGTAGGGACGTCACACAAGACGGTATCACAAAGAGGTAAAAAGGAAACTTCCGCGCGGGCGCAGTCAATAACGGCATGATGAGTGGAAAGGAAATCGTAGCCCAGGATGATGTCGTGTGAGCAGCGAGACAGTACAATAAACGCAATGGTGTATAAGACGTCTTCGATGAGAACACGGGCCGTGCACGCCGCTGAGGGATGAATGCGCTGTGATGAGGCGGTGCGAAGCGAAAAGTCGGAAAGTGCGGTGGTCACCTTACGAAGACGACGGCAAAGAGCTTCACTGATGACTGATACGGCAGCGCCCGTGTCGACTAGAGCGAGTACTGCGACGCCGTCGACAAACACTTGAATTACGTTAGTGGGAGAACACCGAGGACTTGAAGAGTTCGAACCAAGCGCAGTTCTTGCCCCGGGAACTGCGACTGTTAGTTTCCCTCAACGGTGCCGGTAGAACGTCGGAGTGGGGACGGGGAACGGCGACGAGGGGAAGGTGATCGGCGAGTTGTGTACGTTTGATTGTCACGAGGTACAAATTCGGAACTGGGCGGATTTCTCGGCGAGGGCTGGTCTGTATTGTAGGAGTAGTTCCATAGTTCAGGTCGAGAAGGTGGAAGGCGTTGACGGCAAAGGCGTGCGACATGGCCCGGCAGCCCGCAAGAGTAGCAGATTGGCCGGTTGTCCGCGGTACGCCAAGGGTTCGTAGGGCGTTGGCGTACCCTTGGAATAGGGACATGGAATGCAGACCCAGGAAAAGGTGAAGGAAGGTTGGAAGGAGCGGCCTGGTAGGAAAGAGATGCTGATGGCATGAGCGGCCTGGCCGCAACTTGGGCGTAAGTCAGTGGTGCCGTTACTTGCGCCGGCACGGGGCTGGGCGGCAGCACAGGGCTGGGCGGGAGCATGGAGCTGGGCGGAAGGACGTCAGCGATGTGATCTTGAACGGCACGCCGTATGGTAGGGGCCAAAGACGGAGCCATGTCAGGAACAATGCGGCCACTATCCTGTAACTGAGGGACCAGCGATAGCTGGCGGGCGACCTCTTCTCGAACGAAGGCTTTGATTTGCTGAAGTAAAGGGCTGTCCTCTGATGGGGTAGAACCGCCCAGCGCAAGTGTAGAGATGGCGTCGTCTCTAACACCGGACCGCCGGGTAGAAGCGCGCTTCTTACGAAGCACGTCGTAGCTCTGGCAAAGCTTGATCACGTCACTCACCGTGGCAGGATTTTTTACCCAGAGCATTTGGCACGCGTCGTCAGAGATGCCTTTCATGATGTTCTCGATCTTATCCGCTTCAGTCATTAGCGGATCGACACGCTTGCATAGGTCCACGATGTCCTCTATATAACTAGTGAACGACTCATCGACTTGCTGAGTGCGCTCACGCAAGCGTTGTTCTGCCCGGAGCTTGCGAACAGCAGGGCGGCCGAACACTTCTGCAAAATTCTTTTTAAATACAGACCAAGATTGCAGGTCTGCCTCATGGTTGCGAAACCAGAGGTTCGCCACGTCAGTCAGATAAAAGATTACATTGCTTAGCTTAATAGCGTCGTCCCATCTGTTGTAGCTACTGACGCGCTCATATGCCGCCAACCAATCGTCGACGTCCTGGTCGGCTGTGCCACTGAAGAAGCACGGATCACGCTGCCGTAGAGCTCCAGAACACAGCACGGTGGTTGGGAGGGGCGACGATGTCGTGGCAGTGTCGTCCGGCATGCTGGAAGCAGAGGGTAACGTGCGGCTTCTTAGTTCCAGGGTGGACGGGAACGTACCCAGCAGCACCTGCACCAATTGTAGGGGGTGTGTTTATTCGGTGAACCCAGATGATTCCAGCCGCTCAGGGGAGACTCGCAGCGAAACGTCAGGCGTGGCGAAAGAGCAAAGCAGCGAACAACTTCTTCGTCCTTGAGAGCGGCAGCACGCGACGCATGTCAGTGGTTATATCGATGAAGATTACCACACTACAAAATAAATAAATAAATAAATAAATAAATAAATAAATAAATAAATAAATAAATAAATAAATAAATAAATAAATAAATAAATAAATAAATAAATAAATAAATAAATATGTTTATTACATCATGGCCTACTCATTCTCATCATTCGAACTTCTGAGCTATGAAATGCCATTTGCTCTCAAACGAACTATTTCCGAAAGCTATAGAATACTATTATATGTATACGGAACATTTGGAACTCGGGTGATTTTCAGTGTTCAACACCACACGCCACGTGAGGGAAACGGGGTCAACTAGAAGCGTCTGTCCAGATTTCATCGGCTTGTTTTGATTAGTGCAGTATATGCTGGAAGTCAAAGTCTGTGTGAATTGCGCCTTCTAAATCCATCGAACACACTGACGCTGCCTGTATCCAGCTATAGCTCTGTTTGTTACCATTGTTCTCTAGTCTTATCAATGCCAAGGAGGAGTTCGTGAGTATTCTTGAGAAGTGTACCGAAACCTTCTACTAAAACTTTATATGCCTTGGTTATCAATATAGCCTTTATCAATTGATCATATTGTACTTCTCGATCAAAAGTAATCAGGCTGTACGATTGGCTCCTTACCTCTTTAAACTCCTATGCCGTCTCTAGAAATCAGGATGTTTAGTGAAGGCATATGAGTTTGTAGGGTGAGAAATAAACTGCACTGCATGGTTATTTTTTTGGTAGATACAGTACGCTATGTTTCAATGATAAAGGAGTTTATACTGTGTCATATAAACAAGGCTCATACAGTTTCGTTAGAAGATTTCAGTAAGATTTCCTTACAGATCAAAATATTTGCCGTGGCAGCCGCTTTTCGATGGAGATGAAAGCAAGACACCCGTGTGCTGTGCGATGTCGATGCACGTTAAAGAACTCCAGGGGGGGGGGGGTCGACATTTCCGGAGCCCTCCACCACATCGTCTCTCATAGCTTGAGCTGGTTTCGGACGTTAAAGCACAAACCACTAACCAGGATGTACTTAAAGGTGAAAAAAAAAAACGATTATCTTTACTTTGCACGAATTCACAGCTTGAAAGATTGCATAAATGTTATAGTATGATTGAGGCAAAAACCATGAAGCCTGGTTACTTCAAGCAAAAGCGATAGATTCCGGCCAAAATTACGAAACAATGGCTATAATTCAACGTTATTATATCTAGCTTTAATTCAGCGTTATTGTGTACAGCTTTTAAAAGCGCATACCTCTTGATTCCCCGAGTCGCTTGCTTTGCTCGTGAACCTTTTGCTGGAGACAGAGGGAAGGCGTGGTTAAACAGGGACACACGCACGCAAGCACGAAAGGCGAGAATTCTCGAACAAGCGAGGAACACCCATGGAGCGTGTTGTCATCCCAATACCGGGCGCCGCAAAGCAAACGCGTCCATCAGTTATTTTAAGAGCTGCCCTCCCAGCTAGCGCCGCATCGTCGGATGTCTGACGCATGCCGTGAACTTTCGAGTACTTGGTTAGGGGGCAGACTCCTTCAAAGTAGAAGGGTAACAGCGCGCAATCTAAGAGTAGCTGCATGGAACTATAGAACTCCTCAAAGTCTGCAGTCGCCATCTAGAGTTTCCCATTGCCTGCTAACAGCTATGCTGCTGGGTATTTTTTTTTTTAATTGTATGCAGTGGTGCGTAAGCGAAGTGCTATGCTTTTTTTTCGAGAAGTTTGTCATCAGGCATAGTGAAAAAGGGAGCGGGGAGTAGGAGAAAGTCATAAGTAGGAGTGTAAAGAGGTCTCTCTTAAATAATCACACAAGTTACCGATGGACTGATTGTCTAGCGTCCACTTCTTGTAGTCACAGTCAAGGTCCCACCGCAGGCCTACTTTCCGTAGGATAGCGCTGTCTCACGGATGATGTAGCTGGGCACGTCCACAACAGATGCTTAGCTTTCTTCAAATGTGCCCGCTGCCGCTTAGAGACGAAAGTCAGACAGCATAGTGTAATTGTTTTTATATGGAGCTAGAACGGAATAACCAGTGGTGCATATTTATTCATAGAAAAATGAAGACTCATGATAATTAAACAAAAAACGGGATAAAGGGTTGGAACTATGGTGCTATGGTGTGAAATTCTGTTCCTGAAAGTGCTTGTTCTAGGTATTGGGTTGCTTGCGTTGTCAAAACGAGGTTGTACTTATACGCAAAACGAGATATGCTCGAATGCGGTCTTGACTGACCATCTAATGTTAGAAGAGATGAAATTTAAAGAGAACCAATTTCAATTGCGTTTATTGCGGAGAGGTGTCTCAGTTTAGAATCCTGCTTTTATATTATTTGACCCCGAAATACTGAGTTTTCAGATGTCCGAAGCCGGAAAATAAGCAATATACATTAACGCGGCTGGATCCCAATGTCTGCACTGAGACGATGCAAAACGTTTTCAAGACCAGGCGATATGAGACTGACTGCTGATGACACCACAAAACGCCCAGTTCACGGGCATTGGTACGCACGAACAAAAAAAAAGAATGTGCGTATAGATTTAAGCAAATGCAGATGATTTGAAGGAGCGCTACCTGCCGTTATCAATAATTTCATTCACCCACGCCATCATCGACTCCTGTTTGCTCCACACTCAAAAAACAGCGTGCTCTAAACATGCCCTGTCGCTGCCTTCATCGGCTGCTTGGTTTGGTTTGTGGGGTTTAACGCCCCAAGCGGCTCAGGCTATGAGAGACGCCGTAGTGAAGGACTCCGGAAATGTCGACCACCTGGAGTTCTCTAACGTGCACTGACATCGCACAGTACACAGGCGCCTTGCTTTTCGCCTCCATCGAAAAGCGGCCGCCGAGGCCGGGATTCGATCCCGCGTCCTTGGGAACAGTAGTCGAGTCATCGGCTGCTCATCAGAATAAAGACCTAGTCCGCAATGGCAGGAGGAGGTGGGGAGCATTCCACGCACGCACAGGCCCACAATAAATGAAAGGCAGGAAGCGATGACTTCATAACATTTTTCGTGCCGGCCTCATTCATTTTCGTATGTACGCTGGTAACATACACTAGCGCACTTCCTTACGTTCAACCACTGTTCATTTCACTATAGGGAAAGCATGGAGAAGACGTGACTACAATCATAACGAACAACCCCGCGCCGTTTACTCAAGTCCGCGTCTTTGCGTTTATTGAAACAGTTCAACTGCCTCCGCGTTTACCCAATCCATCAAGTTCCGCGGTTTAGGCAACGCGGTGCACTCAACTATCCAGACAGAACGCGTGCACGGAAGTGATTTCTCGCCTTTGCAGGCGCGACGCCTCAATGCATCGCACGACTTCTGAATGGCGTAGCCCGCTTGAAGCGTCTTGCCTTTCATCTGTCCACTCGGGTTTAGCAGCACTAAGGAGGACTATTAAAGAATACGACAGCACGGACGCATGCATGGTAGGAGTGCGGAGGTGATTTCGGCGGATGGTCTTTGAAGGAACAGGCCGACGCTCTCTGACTGTCTGTCGGGGGGGGGGGGGGGGGGGGCGGTTCCTACGCGGCGCTAAAAAAGAGACGTGGAGGAGGATGAGGAGGAGGAAGAAGAGACGTCGTCGTTGTTTTTACGAGGTGTGACGAACGACGAAGCTGGTGCCGTTGCTGCCCTGCTTTGCTTTGCCGCCGCCGATTCTCCAACCACTTCAAAGGCGGTTGCGGCGGCTCCGTCTTTTGAGGAATCCGCTCTTCTCGGTAGAGCGGTTGTGCAGCGGAAGTGAAGAAGTCGTCAGCGTTAACAGAATGCAACGAGCAAATTACAAAGAAGTTCATGGCTGAGAAAGGTTAAAAAGCATTGGCTGCATGGGCAGCAAAGATGGTTTCGTTTGTGTCTAACTTGATCGATCTACTTTTCTGCATTCCGACAGACATGTTGCTCTAGTGCACGATACACCTTCGCGTCTTCTATCGCACTGCAGGAGCGTGAAATTCCGATCTTAACGTTATCTGACCATGGCTAGTTTACTTCATCATTTCGTCGTGTAAATATTGTTTTCTGTTTACCTACGTTTTTATGTTGTTTTTTTCCCCTAGATGTATAAGCGAAGCCAACTGGCCCAGACCTCCTTTATTCTAGACGTAGGCGAGTTTGCATGTTGTAATTTTTTTGCTCCCCTATATTTTTTTTTTTATATGTTACCAATAGCATTGTTTATCTAGCTGCATGTGTTGTGAGCTCAGGTGTAGCGCGTAAGAGTGAAGAACTGCGAGAAGGTACGGACAGCCACTTCTGATAGCCTCCTATGGTAAACAGCACTCTTACGCGCCTTTATGTTAACGTCTGTTCAATTATTTTGTATAAAGATTTATCCTTCCTTAATTGGTTAATCAGCTCATTCAACGCGCAATGATTGTGCGTCTTGACGCGCGGGCCGTTCAGTCTCTACGAAGGAATGAATGTCATCGACCAATGTTCAGGGTCTTACAAACGCTCACTGCCTGTAACTGTTGTTTGACAACATCAGGCGATCACTAACTTTGCTCGCCAACGGCATAGACGAGGAAAAAAGCTTCGGAAAGGCGAGAAAAAGCACGCCCCCGCCCCCTTGCTTTCCCCTCACTCCCCATTGAGATAAAACAAGAGATTGCCAACCTTGCGTAATAAACGTTTTTGTAATAATTAACTGGAAGCCCTGTCCGACGCTGGGAGGTGCTCCTGGGGCTCAGTGAGTAAAAAAACGTTTTTCTTTCTTTTTTTTTTTTACTTTCATTGCGATAGCAATACTACGCCAGGTTTCAGCCCGTCGCGTTTCGGGAAGGGCCACGTTT
Source organism: Amblyomma maculatum (assembly GCF_055883805.1). Classification (NCBI taxonomy): domain Eukaryota; kingdom Metazoa; phylum Arthropoda; class Arachnida; order Ixodida; family Ixodidae; genus Amblyomma; species Amblyomma maculatum. The sequence goes on along the minus strand of NC_139352.1, from coordinate 68,403,970 downwards.
GACCTTGAACAGCCGCGAAGAAGACGAAGACGAAGACAAAGATGAAGACGAAGAAGACGAAAAACGTTCGGTCACCCGAAGCTAATGATTTCGCTCCACATTCGGTTCAGCAGCATTGAACCCTTCTCATTTATATGTGAGCTGGTAGCTTACCCTCTCGCGTCATACTCTTAAAGGATGAGCTTAAGTGTCCCCAATAATGTAGCACCTTACATTAATAGGGCGTGACAGGGAAATAATGTAGCAGGCAAAAGAAGCTTTGCTATCACAATTCAACTAGGGTTAACCAGAGCTAATTAATTTTTATATTATTATTATTATTATTATTATTATTATTATTATTATTATTATTATTATTATTATTATTATTATTATTATTATTATTATTATTATTATTATTATTATTATTATTATTATTATTATTATTATTATTATTATTATTATTATTCCTCCGTTTACAAACATCCACATTGTGATTCCGTTTGCCTCCCATCTGGTGCACTATCTAATTCCATTCTCTTTGACGAGGAGTTGATAACTGAGAGTCTTAAGCGTCTGAGACCATCTTTGTCTCCTGGACCTGATGGCATTCCAGCTGCCATAATAAAAGCCTTCAGTTATATCTTCGTACCAGTACTGACTGCCATATTTAATAACTGTTTAAAAAATGCTGCCTTTCCTCGCGTGTGGAAAATGGCACGCGTATTTCCTGTCTTCAAGTCTGGAAACAAAACTGATGTTTCCAATTATCGTCCGATTTCTCTTCTATGTGCAACCTCTAAGCTTTTCGAATTAGCTTTGCACAGCGTACTTTCCTTCCATCTCAAACATATCATAGTACCGAATCAACATGGCTTCATGTCGGGTCGCTCTACTTCCACCAACCTAGTCACGTTTATGACGTATGCCTCTGCAGCAGTCCTTCAGAGGGGTCAGGTTGACACTGTGTACTGTGATATGAGCAAAGCTTTCGACGTTGTTACTCACTCACTACTTCTTGAAAAACTTCTACTCTCTGGCGTTGAAGTCTCTCTCGTAGCCCTCCTACGCAACTATCTCCTTGATCGCTTCTGCTTTGTCAGTGTCAATGGACAGACTTCTTTCGTTTACCCTGCAACGAGTGGAGTTCCTCAAGGTTCAGTACTAGGCCCGCTTCTCTTCTCCGTTTTTATTAATGATGTTTCCTCGGCGATAAAGAACTCCTCGTTTCTTCTTTATGCTGATGATATAAAAATATTCAAGGTAATACATTCTTTTCAAGATTGCGTGTTGTTGCAATCGGACATATCTGCTTTTTCTGATTGGTGTGCGATGAATCGACTTACCCTCAATTCTTCCAAAACTAGGGTTGTGTCCTTTACTCGTAAAACACATAGCTTTCTCTACCATTATTCTGTCAATTCTGTGCTGTTGGATAGGGTTGATGAAATTAATGACCTTGGTGTACTTTTTGACCGCACCCTCAGCTTCTCCTCTCACACTAAACGCATTGCTCAGCGGGCTATGCGCACACTCGGATTCGTTTGCAGACTTTCGAGAGAGTTCCATACTCCACTTCCGTTCCTAAAACTGTACCTGTCCATATGCCTCCCGGTCTTGGAGTATGCGTCGGTTGTTTGGAATGGCACTTGCAAATCGAACTTGGACAAGGTTGACAGAGTACAAAAAAAATTTTTACGGATATTTCATTATCGCTTTCCTTTCGCAACTTCCCCCTCTCGCTCCACCAGGAGCGCCCAACTGAATCTTCCTTCCCTTCACTGCCGTCGTATCAGACTTGATATCATATTTCTGTACAAACTCCTTCATGGCCACATTATGTGCCCTCAGCTCTTAGAGTACATCCTACTGCGCGTTCCGCGAAAGAGCATGAGGGAATTCAGACCATTTCAGGTTTCTCCTCTTCATTCCCACTCCCCTCTGGACAGGATGCAGTGGTTATTTAACTCTTTTTGTCCTCACCTTGACATCTTCCAAAACTCGCTCTGTTCATTTACATTGGATGTTCGTAGCGTTGTATTCTAAATAGTACTTTATCACATATAACTCCCACTTTCTAGCCTTAAATTGTATTTACTTCACTTTTTGCTTTTTCTCCTGTTCAATGCTGTCTGTATCTTGAACTACTTTTTATCCGTTTCTTGCTTATATTTCAACTTCAAACTTTATATTCGAATCTTACTGTCCCTTGTTCAATTTTACTTCTTTATTGTATTATTCTGTATTTCTAGCCTGTGTTTTAAGTACCATGCACTTGTTGCGCCTGGAATGGTTGTTTATTTTATGTATATTTCTATATTACTATAATCAATGTCAGTCATCTGTTTTTTTTTTTTTTTCCTCTTCTACCTACCGTTCTTTTTTTTTTTTTATTTCCTGGTGTGCTAAAAAATTCTCTCACTGTGTATATAAGTGATGATACTCATTGTTTGCTTAATTTCCGTGATACTTTTCGTCTCAGTTTCATTTCATGTATTATTTATTTCTTTTTTTTGTGTTCTCTCTGTGTGTGTAAACATGTTTGTGCTTTTTCATTTTTTTTTTTGTGCTGCAGCACAAAGACCACATGGTTGTTCCTGCGCACATTAAATAAAGATTGATTGATTGATTGATTGATTGATTGATTGATTGATTGATTGATTGATTGATTGATTGATTGATTGATTGATTGATTGATTGATTGATTGATTGATTGATTGATTGATTGATTATTATTATTATCGACGTGCTTTTGCTTAGTATTGAAAACCGAACTCTACATGTTGTCCCGTCGACCCGCATGTAAACAAAGCCTTTCGCTCAAACGCCTTATGAATACCGCGGAGAAATATTTTTTTACATTGAGCCAACTAGCAGCAATCGCTGCCGTGTAACCACTCGACTGGAGCTGTCCCGAGCCACGGACAAAGCTTAACGACCCTAACTGCTTCATCCGCCGAGCACAGTGACCCTATCCTTATACTCACGGTCTAGCGATCACGGTACTAACAGAGCAAACAAGAGAGCGGCAAAGGTTTGCTTGGGTGCCTGACAGCTGACCGTCGCTGAACTCGACCCTCCACCCCACGCGCGATGTCGGGGTCTGGCCGCTACTCACCCTCGGCCCTCTTCTCGGTACGGGCGCGTTGACCGCCTGGTTTCCCGAGCTCGTCGACGGAACAAGCGGAGGTGGGGAAAAAATGGATGGCTGGGCGACAGGCTGCTCGCCTTCCGTGGAGCGAGCACGGAAGCGCGAAGGTCATTGCATGCAGGAGCGACTGGCCGCCCGTTCATCTCTATCAGTTGCGGGCACTGCCCGAACACGTGCACTCGTTTGTGCGTGCACGTTTGTGCGTTGTTGTGTGTGTGTGTGTGTGGGGGGGGGGGGGGGGGGCGTGAGTAGCGCGTGCGTGTGTGCGCGCGCACTTCCACGCACAGTTATGGCCAAGAGGCCCAATATTTCGATTTTTCAAACTTGCGTCAGGCACTTCGATTTTGCATATTTTAAATTCTAAACACTTATATGCAGGAACAGCCTTCGCCCGTATTTTCCAGGGGCTGGTCTTTCTTAGGGTGCTACAAGTCCTTGTAATGCATACAGCTCAATAGATGACCGTGTGGCCTTACAAATTTCGGCTAAGGCTGGAGTTTGAGAGTGCGCGTATGTGTGTAATCGCATGTTCGTGCTAGACTTTCTTTGTGCGCGTGTACTTCTACCGGGAAACGGTAATGACACCTCGGAAAGCGGTGTCGCGACGTGATCCGCATTCCTGAGCGGCTGCTCCGTGGAAAAAGAAGCCCAGCGGTCCGTGTCGTTGTCATCGTCCTTCTAAGGGAGGAGGCGGGGTGGAGGGTGCCGAGAACGACACCCATTCATCGCAGATCGATCAACCTTGTCCGACGCCTCGCTGATTGAAACAGTTCGAGTTCTGAAAATGGAAACGAAACGACGACAGCTCTGCTGGAGGGTAACGAGCTGAAACAATGACTTTTCCGTGTTTCCTGTAAACTGCTGCCGCACCATTTTTTGTTGTTGCGTTTTCACTGTAGCCGATGGCTCGAAGAGACTTAGGTAGCCGTAGATTATACGGTATGATTGACCACAAACGACTATAACCACGCGGATTTGCTGCAGCTGATGACTCGACAAGCTACATCATCATCATCATCATCAGCAGCAGCAGCAGCAGCCGGACTATACTCACTGCAAGGCGAAGGCCTCTCCCATACTCCTCCACTTAGCCCTGTCCTGTGCTAGCTGCATCCACTTGACCTCTACGAATATCTTAACCTCATCCGCTCACCTAAGTTTCTGTCGCCCCCTGCTACGCTTTCTTCCCCTTGGAATCCGATTTGTTACCCTAAGCGACCATCGGTTGTCCTCTCTGCGCACTAGATGTCTTGCCTATGCCCATTTCTTCTTCTTTATTTCTACTAGAATATCATTAACTCCAGTTATTTCTATGGCTCACTCTGAGCGCTTCCTATGTATTACAGTTACACCTAACATTTTTTTGTTCCATGGCCCTCTGCGTTGTCCTCACCTTAAGTAGAAACCCTCTTCGTTAGCCTCCACGTTTCAGCCTCATATATAGGTGAGCACAGGTAAGATGCAACTGCTGTACACTTTCCTCTTGAACGATACTGGTAATCTGCTAGTCATAATCTTCGAATACTTGCCAAATGCGTTCCATACCAATATTATTCTCTTAGTTGTTGTTGTTTTGTTTTTTTTTGCCTTTCATGGTCTGGATTTGCGGTTATTTGCAGTAGAGTGGAGTACAGGGCGGCGTTACTGACTAATTTTCATAAGAGTGGGTTGTCGCGCTTGTTAACAGGTCATTCTAAACACCGCAGGAAAACAAACTGTATATAGGGTTACAGAAGAGCAACGCAACCGTCTAAACCCTTCTATGCTCCATTTTTCTATGAAACAAAATTTCTTGTCGCACTACAGTGTGCTGTAAACGTACGAAGCTCCAATAAAGCGCGCCTTTAGAGATCGAGTTTGGTAACGGTATAGCTATAGTATAGCTGTATGCGACAGATGGGCGCGCGAATGTAAACACTGTTAAGGTTACAACAGAAAAATTTGCTCAGGAAGTTGTGAATTCACGGTCATTACGTGAGCGCATTCCGTAATTGCCCCAGGAAAAAGGGAAATTACGTAGTGATGTCCTTCCCGAGCTAGTTTGCGCACTCGTGGTCACGGAAGAAAAAAAGGAAAAACTGGCGCACAGTAGCAACTTTCGAGGAAACGGAAGTCGGGTGACGAATGCGCAACGCTCTCGTCCCCGTAACATTTAGTTTCTCTTTCTTATGAGAAACGCGTGCCTTAATTTACGCTTGTTTCTCTGTCGTGACGGGCATTGTGTAAGCACACGTTTTGTCTGACTCGCGCTGCGGTGACTTTTCTTTCCCTTGCGGAACTTGGCGACAAGCCGACTTCTTATGCGAGGTGGCTTGTATCAAAGTGAAGTTGGGTGACAAAGTAAGGAAGCTTTTAAGAAGAATAGGGATTAGGAAAGTTATCTCAGACCTTAATCTTATAGTGCCAAGCATATATGCGAGTTCATTGCCAGCAAGCTGCTCAGCCCCCCCCCCCCCCCCCCCCTTCTTTTCTGAACATTTTCTGTGGCATTGGAAATCTTTGCTCGAAGCTCGGTGCCTACCACCGGCTCTAGAAAGGACGTTAGCCCCTAGAAGTAAGACGTCATATACGGGCCAGCACACCACAGCCTTTTCCGAAGTTTCTTGTGAAAGACACTGACATCTTCCGCAATACTATAGTAAGGGATGACACATTCAATGAGCTTAATTAAGCACGTTTCATGCAACTTCGATCGTGACAAAAATCTCAAACGAAAATGCGTTATGTGGTTTGTGGGGTTTAACGTCCCAAGGCAACTCGGGCTATGAGAGACCCCCTCGTGGAGGGCTCAGAAACTTTCGACCACCTGGGGTTTTTTAACGTGCACTGACATCGCACAGCACACGGGCGCCTAGCTTGTCGCCTCTATCGAAAAGCGGCCGCCGAGGCCGGTATTCGATCCCGCATCCTTGTGCACATTAATTGAGCGCACTGCACCCACCCCTCGGGGCGAGGAAAAAAAAAACGTGTTATAAACTGTGCAAATTAATAATGCCAAATCAGCCCAAACGTTACTCGACAGTTTATGTGGTTCCCGCTTTTCGATGGAGGTGAAAAGCGAGCACCTCTGTACTGTGCGATGTCAGCGCTCTTAAAAACCCCAGGTGGTCGAAATTTCTTGAGACTTCCACTATGGCGTCTCCCGTAGCCCGAGTCAATTTCTGAACATGAAAGTCTATTAGCCAAACCAAACCAGTTTATTATTATCAGCATATCATCTTAGCGAACGACAGCAGTTTCCGTTCTTGACACAGTTATGGAGCGAGTAATTTTAAAGACTGAAAGGAAATTTTGACATGCGTTTCATCTTCTTTATCGACCAGACAGAAAAGTGCTTTGGAAAAGCCGAAAGAAAAAGGAAATAGCTGAATTTTTATTACTTAACATCCCTCTCCTATCATCATTATCAATATCTTTCGTTGTCATTGTCATCATTATCACTAACTGTGTCGTCATTTTCATCGCTACTATCATCCTAAAGCTAGGTAAAAAGCTCACGAGCCCGGCATGGAGCAGCGCTTTTTGTTGTGGTTGTTGTTGTTGTTGTTGTCTGTTTTATAGTAAATAAGCGCGCTCGGCTGGGGATCGAAAGTATAGTGGTTCAATTTCCAGTGGAGACGGACTTTTTTTTTTCTCTACTATCATTTAGTGCGAACATTTCGTGCGAACTTTTCCGCAGCATGTGAGCCATACATGGCAAAATTACTTTTGAAAGGAATTAAATTACATTACTAATTACTTTGCTGAAGATCGCAGAAAAGTAATTAAATTACATTACTCATTACTGCTCCCCAAAAAGTAATGAAATTGCATTACAATTACTTCTACTGAGTGATTCAATTACTTTGAAATTACTTTCTAGTTTCCATAGATGCAAAAACCAAGTAAAGCTATTAAACAAAACAACAACTTGTTCTCCAGAGTATTCTAGTTGACTATAGTTCTGCTCAATTCTGTCTGCTTTTGCCAATCCGTTACGCTGGCTTCGGATTGCAGCACATCGTTCCTGCTTTCGCGCACTCTACTTTGTTGTCTATCGAAGGAGTGATGGCGCACTTTAGTAAAAGTAATTTCCCGAGGAATTAATTACTTTGCTGCGAAATTACTACCAAAAAGTAATTCATTACATTACTAAATTACCAAACCGAAAAAGTAATTCATTACATTACAAATTACCGAGAAAAGTAATTAAATTACAGTAATTTCATTACTGTAATCCAATTACTGCCATGTCTGAAGCCAAGAAACGCTTTCGCCGTAAAGTGTTTCTGAAGTTCGGAGAACTTTATAACATCTATGATGATTTCTGTCGGTCGAGCGGCTCTATAGTTCAAAGGAAACCGGGGGGGGGGGGGGGGGGGGGGGGGGGAATGTGGGTCAGAATCGACGTCACAGCCAAAAGGAAAGAAGGCGATGGAAGAGCATGAGAAAATATTTATATACGCACACTCTAGCTGCATGGTTTAGTTAGCGAAACATTTCCCGCTAAATTGCACGTGCCTAATAACCCCATGACGCGGACAGGTGTTAGTAATAACCATCTAAGAACTCCGCGCAGTGGACTAACCTTCTAACGTTATGCGTGGTATAAGGCGAGTGGACCTTGCATGTCCAAACCATACACACACACACAGCACAGCAACCTCCCAAATGGCTTCGTGCATACAGACGCACTCGTGCGAGACGATAAGCGACAGAGGAGACGCCTGCCGGAGGTGGGGCTGGCGGTGAGAAAGAAGAGAGCGAGCAGAGAAAGCAGGCTGAGCTACAAATGATTGGTTGTCACGCGCATCCGGTCGCTATTTGCCTTCGCCGATACCACCGCGAGTCGAGGAGGCCAGTCGATCGGCCCTTCCGGCGTTCGCGGGGACAGCTTCACACTGTCGCTTCCACTAAACCGCGTCATCACCGACATTTAACATGCTCCGAGATATTTATGACGCCTTGGTAGCTGCTCATATTTTTGACGGCTTGTGCCGTGGATACGCATGCGTAGATACGTGGTGAGCAGACGAAACGGAAGCAGGCGTATGAATCATTAGCAGACGGCGCTCAGCGTTTTTCGTCTGCTATCCCTTTTTCACTACCCTGGGTACGTTACTTGTCTTATTCATAGTCTGGATGTCAGTATACCGTGCAGGACACATGGAGATGTTTCTTATGTGTTTTTGTCTCAGCTTTACCTTTCCTTTGCGCTTCGCCCTAGTTCTGGCTTTTTCTCTTTTTGCGCGACACTGCAGTTGCGTAGTTTTTCGCGTTGATGGCGCTGTTACGAGTGTGTACCTAAGGCGTAAAAAGTGCTCGGGTGCGCTGCAGTAGATGGTATTTTCGGGTTCCGCTTCTCTCCGTCCTTCAATGTGCGATAGTACCGTGTGGCAATCGACTTCGCTCGGAGCGCTACGAAAAATAAATGGGCTGTACAAATGTATTGCGAGAGTATTATTAAGATCTGATCGATGATTTCCTAGTATGCACTGACGTCACAACGCGGACCGTAGATGGAAAAATTTCGCCACACATGACGCACTACAAACTGACAAAAAAAAAGTTATCAAAGATTAGGACATGTTTGTCATACCCTAGCTTTCCTAAACAAATAGTTTTATTTGGTCAGTGTCAATTGTATAACGCGCCATTCATTCGTGAAGCTTTTTGTGTGTGTGTGTCGCAACAGATGGGGACCACAGTGATTTGCTTATAAAATATGTTTTCCGACAACGTTCTTTTATTTCCCCCGCGTTTTTTTTCCACCTGCCCCTGAAGGTCCGGGGATAATATCAACGGCATAAAAGACGCAAAAAGAGCGGGAAGTTAGCTGCGTTTCAAACAAGGAGGCAGCGCTAACAGGCGGATACTTTCGGATCGAATCTTATCCTATATTTCTCGCTGTAAATGCATCCTTTCCAAGTTAGTACACGCACATACGCTACACACACGCATAAATAAAGGCAGGTACTGCACAATTTATTAGGAAGATCAATGTGTGCCTCCAAGAATCAGGGAGATACGCATCATTAGTGATAGCATTTACTAATATTTGTTTAAAAAAAAACTCCGCATTAAAAAATTGAGTGATTCCCTCAGTACCGGCTTGCACTTATGGCATATATCTCGTTTTTCTCCTGTGTTCCGACATTTTTAAGCTTAGCGCCTGGCCCAGTGTCTCCCTGTTCATTATCATATTTTTCGACGTTTTCATTCACAGCATTCTTTAATAACAATACTGTCTTCGAATACGTTGCCACTAATATTGCTACTTTTTAGACATGAATGCTATTTTCTTTTATATTCTGTTCATATCTTGCATTGCCAATAAGAATTTTTGTTGTTCTATCAAAAAGACCCTGAGTACCTCTCCTTCTTTTTCTTTCTTCTCAATTTTCTCCTCTTTCCGCACAAAGCAGCGGAGGTGGCTATAGCTACAGAGCCAGTAACAGGCCCGTGCATTTTCTTTTCCCTTTTTCCTACAGTCGAAACAACAACATCCTTCCGAGCAGTGACGGTGAGAGCGATAAATAAATACAAAATAAATCACTGTGCACTGACGCTGTCCGTCTGTTCCACTCAATGGCCGAGGCAGCGTGAAGATGACACTCGAAGTGCGGCGGGGGGGAAAACCGACACATGGACAGCGCACGCCCACGTGTCAGTCCGGATGAGCCTCTCTCCCTGATAACGTGAGGGCGAACGAAGCTCACTTCCGCATCGATGTTCCTCTGCTTGCGCTTTTTACCTTTTATTCTTTTTTTTTTTTTTGTTACGCTAGCCAGCCTTTTTTTTTTTTTTTTCAGCTCAGAATTATTGAAGCTCGCGATAGAAGAATGCAGATAATCATCCAGGAAGCATCACTGTTACCATAACATCAGTGCATTGGCAAGGCTCCTAGATTGTAACTCGCTGTATTCTCGCTTCAGTCCATTCGAATTAACGTACCGTCAACATAGGGTGCATGTAAAAAAGTTCCTCTAATTCGAATTCCGCATATTGCGAACATTTGTGTCCCATTCGAGTGCGAATTAGCGAAAGTTATTTCCACCCATGCAGAATGGTCAAAGAAGCTTAGAAAAAGTCATGAAACTAAACACAACTCAATTATTCCGAATAAATGTTGCTATAACAGATTCAGTTGAAGAGAACAAGGCTATCATTAAACCCGCTATAAAACCAAACTCAGAGGAAGGCATCGTCAGTTCGAATGATACGGAGTAATCTGGAATGAGTTCAGGCGCGTGAAACCGCGAAAACGCAGCTTTCGCTGAGTCTCGACCTTTTAACAGTAACGATATGAGGAGTTTGTTCCCATCAATTCATAGCGATAGACATGACAAATAAAATAAAAACAGTTTGTTTTGCTGTGCCATAGTACGCTGCAGAGAAGGCAGGGATGATGACTGCAGCCGCCTACGTATTACTGCGGCACATGCTTAAAGGGAAACTTGCAACGTCATTTATGAAAGCAAACAAATTCTGAAAAGAAAACAATAGAAAATAGTTCAGGAAGCAATGCGTGGCAAATAACATGCTGCAGATAAAGGATGAGAACGAAGAGGGGAAAAAGTCAGGGCCAACTCGTTGGACAAAGCAATTGTTTCATTCTTATATGAAGTCGACCTCTTCGATGAGGCCTCTAAACATTACACTTCTAATTAAGCCATCCCCTTGTGAGCTTCTCCACCGGGAGATTCTACTTGACATGGTACCGCGAACTCTTCCTGGGCCTCATTTTCTGTCGGCCTCTTGTCTATCGTCAAGTTTCATCCCCATCTTCAATGCATTCGTCGTCTCTCCTGAATACATTATCAAGCCCCTACCAGCCTTAGTTTTCTAATATTTGTTATAAAATACTTGTGACTTTCGCAGTCATATATCGCACCCGCCCAATCGTCCTCATTTCTTAAGCTTTCACCTGTCTGTTTCTCAGAGAAGCGTGTATGTAAGAACTCGAAAGTAAGCAATTTAGAAAGAGCATAAATAAGAAGCAATCGCCAAAGAGACTAATTCGTTACATCAGTGCCCTTTTTGAAACAAGAATAGCACGCGGTTAAGAAATATCATGTTGAGAATCTTTGAGCCAACATTACTGGCCGTTCACTGAGAACGATTATGCAGCTCTGTAACAATTAGATGTCAAAATAACAAAAAAATGCAAAGCAGTTATACAATGATACAAGCAAGCAAACTATCAAACTATCAAATGACTGAATTGTGTTCATGAAGGCAATGATCAACAATGGCTGATTGCTTTAACAAATTCATTCATTCAGTGCATGCCTCGATTGTACGAGGGAAAAAAAAGCTGCGTTTAAACTAGGGACTGACGTTAAGTTCATGGTGGTGCCTTGTGGATGTGTATAGATTAGTATAACTGGCAGATAAAAGCCGATAATGAGCATGCACGATTCTACTTGCCGGCGAGTTGATAATTAAGCAATTAAATGCAGCTGCTGGAGGGCCGGGAATCGAATCATCTACCTCACAAGCAGGTCGCATTCGCAGTCGTGACAGAGCCACGAACGAGGTGCATCGTCCCAGTGATCGCATTGAACTCGATTAGTTTTGCATTCTGTCTCTGTCGAAATACGGCCGCCGCCAACGGTATCTAATTCACTACTTTGGGACCAGTAGCAAAACGCCAGAAACACTGAGCCTCCGCATTTCGATCGTTAAGTGACCCCAGGAAGTCGAACTTTTTTACTTAGCCCTATGATATATGGTCATTATCGACTCCAAGGGGGTCTGTCGGAATTATGAACTGGTTTGATACCTCCTCTCGCCAAGCGCGTCCTACAAAATTGCTGTCGGTCCAGCGACCCTCCAAATTGTAATCTCATCTGGGCTCCTGGCCATCAGAGACTCCTGGGCCGGCAGTCAGAAATTGCTACATATTATAAGGACAGCCACCGCCGCTTCCCGGAACCATGTAAGGGTCTCGATCGAGAAAGCGCACAAAAGGCTCCTTCTGAAAATTTTTGCAAATACAATGCTGTGCCCGGCAGTTTTGAAATACTTCAATACAAACTTTGATGGAGGCTGCAGCCTGTGTGGAGCGACCTTCTCGGATATTTCCACATGGTGTAAGCCTGTCCATCCGATCGCCACTGTTTCCCAATTTTTCCTTACCTACCTTTTAGAGACGCCTGGGAGGTGGCGCTGCTCCGCTGCCATGACCTACAGTCTCAGCGGGCCTTGGTCGCCAGAGCGCGAGCGTAGTATGACGCCGTTGGGGCACCGGAATAGGAGCTCCACCTAGATTTGTGAGGACCTGGGTCAATAGGACCTGGGTACAAATACCTCCTTGTGCAAAAGAATAAATAAATGTTTGCAACCGCCACCATCCATTCATCTTTGTTCTTCCCAATTTCCTCCTTTTCCTCATGGTGGTGCTTGGTTTCCACGGAGAAGCCAGACAGTAATTGCGCCTTTCCTTCCTAAAAACAAGCAAACAATTCATGCCAGTTTTTTTTTTTTTTTTTTTTTTTTTTTTTCTGCCGCTGCAGATCGGGCTCTCAATAGCGGAGGTAGGTTTCATTTCGCGCACACACTCATCGTGGTTTAAATCAGAGCACTCATTTGCACTGACACCCTATGTAAATTCTGCAGTTTAAAACATTTATTTTAAATCGTTTACGAGGGAAATAAAAATTTAATAACTTCCTCACCAATGGGTAGGCAATCATAGTTCCCCAGAGAGCAAAAATAACTTTAGTGTCAAAGAAGGAAGACAAAAAGAAGCGCCCTTATCGAAGGCTTCCGAATAATTTCGACCCCATAGACTTTTTAACATACACCAATTATATTTAGTTTTATTATGTGGTAGCTTAACGGTCCTGTGTCGCAGGAAACCCGGCGTCAGCGTTACCGTCGAGGTGCAATGACAGTCTGCAAGAGATACAAGCACCGGTAACAGGCGAGCCCCGCCGCAAAAGGCGGACTCCCCATTCCCAGCACCGTAGTGCCAGGAGCCGCCACCGGTTCACCTCGTGGTGGTTGTGTCTCGACACCCCGGGAGGTTGACAAGGTCATGTCATCAGAGCCCCAATGACCTCATCCGGGAATTTCAAACAGTCATAACAGTAAAGGGAAAGGTGATGTAACGCTAGAAACGAAAGCGATTAATGCACCAGATGTTAAGCGATGGGATGTGTCGCCGCGTGTCTCCAATAATTTATAAAGCAACGTCACTACGTCAAGTGTCTGCTAAGATAAACATGTCCTGCCGTGACCTGTGTTGTGACCTTGACCTGATTAAGTAATTTCAGGTGCCCACCATTACGTAATAATAATAATAATTGGTTCACAGGAAGTATATATTGAGCTGGAATATGAGTATTCTAGTTCACTATCACAGGAAGGGAAAGGCGCAGTATCTGTCACACTTGTTTCTGTGGACACCTGAATCGCGCCGTAAGGGAAGGGATGAAGGTGGGAGTGAAAGTGGATAGAGAGAAAGAGGAGCCGTAGTGGAGGGCTACGGAGTAATTTCGTGCGCTGACATCACACAGCACACGGACGCCTCTTCATTTCGCCTCCATCGAAACGCAGCCGCCGCGGTCGGAATTAACTGCCGTCCCCGCCCTGGGAGGGGAAGACAATCAATCAGCAACAAGGCAATTTTTCTCACCAGTCAAAAACTGGGGAAAGGATGTTGGCTAATCTAACACTTAGGAAAGGAGAGATCCCAAGCAAATATACGAACGGCACTGACGTCACTGCATTCCGGACCTCTGCTTTCCCTTGCGTTTCTTTTCAGCACACGTGCATATATGGGACCAACGTATGCAGCGGGAACAATCGCTGAACGTTTTTAAGAAGTAAGCTGGTCGTAGAGGGATCAAACACTACGTGGAAACTCCAACTCGACCAAGCGCTTCTTCTGAACACCTGCAGCTCAACGACCCATTACGCCTCATCGCACACTGGTCAACCACTGTACACCTGCTAGATTTAAACTGATTTCTTTATAGGAAGGGAAAGGCACGGTAACTGTCTCACTTGTTTTCTGTGGACACCGCAACCGCGCCGTAAGGGAAGGGATGAAGGTGGGAGTGAAAGTGGAAACAGAGAAAGAGGAGCCGTAGTGGAGGGCTACGGAGTAATTTCGACCACCTGGGGATCTTTAACGTGCGCTGACAACTCACAGCACACGGACGCCTCCTCGTTTCGCCTCCATCGAAACGCAGCCGCCGAGGTCGGGTTCGAACCCGGGTACTCCGGCACAGTATAGTCGGGCGTCTTACCACTGCACCACCCGACGGGGCCGTACACCTGCTACCCCACAAAGGCTGTATGCACATGAGCAGAGGGAAAGGCGCACACGTAGCATTACGAGAATGCATACAAAAAAAAAAAAAAAACGTCCGCTGGTCCCCGATCTGACATTCAACACTGGACACTGCACAAAGCTGCGCGCTGGAGTGACAGCTATGGTAGGAAGGCAAGACGAGAAGGGAATGAGCGCTCTGCAGCGGCGAGTGACGCCGGCAACAATATAGCTGCCATCGCGCCTCCGTCGTGCGTCCGCGGTTCCACCAAATTGGCCTGAAACCGAATGGCGCGAAAGTTCACCGAACTTCACCCCACCCCTTCCTAATTTCAATTCGCGTGGAACTCCTGTTTTTCATGCTTAGATCTGTTCTTGACGGCGATCGGAATGGTGGTATATGAACATTATGCGGAATTGATTAAGGTAATTCAATATCTCAGCTGCCACGCCTTATCCATCTTAGTACTAATTTATTGATAACCTTATTATAGCAGCCATGGGCTTTACCAGAAAGGCAAGGCGCTTGTTTGATAAATAGTTTTCCGCAACAAAAGTTTTGGATCCGGCAAGCAAGAATTTTACTATTAGTTTATATATGTGGATGCGCCTGCTCACTTGATATGAAGGCGGCGCGCTTACGTTCATTGGAGTAGGGTGACATTTCTTTTGGGTGGAGGGTCCGCTCAATACTCGGTATGCCATTAGCACTGAAAATTCTTGCTTTAAACGCCCAGGGGTTTCGTAATATGCGAAAACAGACAGGAATAATAGATTTGGCTCTCAGAACAAGCTGTGATATCTTGTATATCTGATGTATTGGCCTTTAAGCGCGATTTTCATTTGGAGTGCTTCTTTTCTTTCGCTACTTCGCGCTCGAGTGGCGTAGGAATCGTAGTGCTAAACAGATCCCTTTTGCGCGATCACCACCTCACATATGACGGGTTTGGGCGTGTGCTAGCGTTCGATTGCTTATTTGCGGTTTTGAGGTTGCGCATCTTTGTGCATTTATGCTCCGGCAGACTCCAGCAATAACTTCTTTAAAGCGTTGGATGTTTACTTTTTAGACGGCCGCCATGTAATAACAGTGGGCGATTTTAATTGTGTTATAGACTCATACGTAGATTTTCAAGGCCCTGGTCGAGGGCGACCGACTTGGAACGCACGTGAACTGCAGCGCCTGGTTCAACATTGGCGCTTGTTGATGCCCACGAACTCATGCATGGGTCGCGTTTCTGCTGGACATGGCGTCGTGGTTTATCTACGAGCAGGTTAGATTGCGCATATGTGCCACAGTCCCTTTCAACGTATGTGTCGGCTATGGATATTGTGACTTTGCCTCAGACGCACATTCATATTTCTGACAACCGGCCAGTCATGCTCAGCCTTTCCTTTCCTAGCGCTGGCTCACAAGTTTCGTCCGTGGCGTTTTGACGTGCGCGTACTACACGATTCGTGTTCGCGTGAGAGCTTGTCGCGAGCTTTACGAGTCTCGCTTTCTGACGGTACAGTCGCCCCTATTCTAGCCACAGTACTGACAGTGCAGAAAATGAATGGGACACGCTGAAATCAATTTGGCGCATGCACAGTTCGGTAGAGGGTCGAGCACTACGCCGCCGCGTGTCTCAGGAGCTGGTAGACACGGCTGCGAAGATCCGCATCGCACACAGAGTGGGTTGATATACCCCTCTGATGCGCGCATAGTGCGGCGAGTTACATAGCCGGTATCAGTGCCTTATTGGAGCCTCGTCCCTTTCGCCGGCGGCCTGGCGTGGAAGACGTAGTCCATCTGCACATCCTGAGGTGCTTCGATTTGCACGGAGAACTTACATCCATAGCTCAGCGTTGAGCGGAGCGCCCCACTCTGCGTTCCATCAAACTAGGGATTGTATGCGTTTCTTGACGCACTTCAAAGGCATGGCGTGCTCAGATGCTGCGATTGATGTAGGAGCTGTAGAGACGCATCCTATGTTAGCTGGGTTGCCGCTGGTCAGCCCGGAGATGCATGATGTGCTTTGTGCACTTCCCTCTTTAGAAGAAGTAAAGATAGCTTTAGAGTTAATGAAACGTGGGTCAGCGCCTGGGCCTGATAGGCTACCTGTGCAATTTTATTTGGGTTTCTGGGACGTTTTTGGTCCAGCACTGACCAATGTCATTCGACAGTGCTTTGAGCATTTAGATTTTCCGGCAAGTTTTCGAAGAGGGCGAATAATTTTGATCCCAAAACATAATCCTGGGTCATCTCGTCCAGAAGAGCGGAGGACGATCACCCTTCTAAACGTAGACTACAAGGTTCTCGCAGCCATCGTGGTTCGGCGAAAAAGATGCAAAACAAAATTAGTAAAATCCAGTGACGATAAATGCGGTTTATTACTGATAAGCCGGGCGAGGCGAAACTTTGCGTTACAGCACGTTTGATTGCACCCGCTTGGGGGCATTTTTCCCTACTTTGCAAGTGGGGACACGTTTCTTCCGGCGACCTTTTTTTCCGAGGCCGTTTACTCCGGGGCCCATTTTTCCAGGGAGGTTTTTACAGGAACCCGTTCTGCATATCCGATATTCGTTCACATTCATGCTCGACTTTAAGGTCGGAAATTTCAGCAAGCACTGAGAAATTACCATATCGTCAATTTCCACGAGGAGTCATGTAAATTACTAGCATGTCACTATGTAGAACGAGTGGAAGAAGATGGCTTACACGATATGAAATAGCACTGAACAAGGGTAGAGGGAGGGAAGCCTCAGTTCGCAGGTCGAGCCAACGTTTCGACAAGTGGACGACAAGCGGCTGCAGACAGTTGTTGTTGTGACTGGTAGGAAGAATGAAAAGAAAATGCACAGGCCTGCTACTGGCTCTGTAACTGAGCCACCTCCTCTGCCTCGTGCAGACAGAAGAGAAAATAGAGAAGAAAGAAAAGCAAGAGGGAAAAAAAGACGCGCGACGCAACAACAGCCATCGTCCACCACCGAAACGGTGGCGGGTGCAATGACGGCCTACAACAGATAAAAATTCGGTGGCAGGCTAACCCCCGCCGCAAGCGGCGGTGACCTACCTGCCCCAGCCCCATCAGGGGAGTACCTCCGGAGTGTTTCAGCGGAAGGCTGAGCGCCGATGGGTGTTGTAACTGCCGTCGCTGGGTGTTGTAACTGCCGTTGCCGCCGCTTTGATGGACGGCCCGGGCGTCGGCTTCTTCTGGTTCAGCAGGCGCTAGTTGACGCGCCAGGAACACTGTCACCCTTGGCTAGAACCTCGGGCTCCCGCTGGAACGGCTTGCGGGTCATGGGCTTGGCGATTACCTCCGAGTAAGGGTCGTCCGGTGAGACCGACGTGATCTTCTCGTACAGGATGGCGATCTTCTTGTCGTTGTCCCAGCCCGAGGGTGAGATCACGGGAGCCGGGTGTCGCTTGTCAGATTCCGCGCTGGCGGGAGGCGCCCTTGATCGACTTCGAGCCGAGCTGACAGCACCTCTGTTCGCTGTAACCGAGTGGTGCGGCCACAGTTTGTTTTATCCGATATGTAGTCCCATAGCCCTAATGCATATTTTGATCGTAACTCAATCTACGTTCGCAATAAACGACCACTCACTACAACTACGTCCGATATAATCGGGCTCGACTGTATTCAAATCCGGAAGGCAGTAAAACAGAACACCTCCACCAATGAGCCTCTTCCTCTTCCTTCTTTCACCCTTTCCTTCATTCCTTCCCTCAGGGTGCGGTTCAAGTGCCCACCATGAAAGAGAGTGACAGCCTGTAGTGTATATACTCGCCTCACCGAACTTTTTTTTTTTTCGCTCTTGTATTCGTAATTACAACTACATGTCGCGAATCTTCGGGGCCTTGAGGAAACCCAATCCACCGTTTCGGGGGAGCGGTCGCGTCAGCGTCGATGAAGTGCGGTGACACGCAAAGCAATCCGTGTCTCCGCTTCACCGCTCCGTTTCAGGTCCTCTTTCCCCTCGGAGGAGGCGTGAGAACTCGGCGCCACTTTTCACACCCAGTCAAGAACGAGCAGTCAAAACGTCGTTCACGAACTTCGTGCGCCTCCTTATCGAGTCCGGGCGGAAAACCGACTCGAAACCTGTCGCCAGTGGGACTGCGTTTCGTAAGGACACGCTTGAGCGCTCTGTACGACAGTCGAAGCCTTAAGCGGCGCGGCGCGTTCGTTTAGGTCAACATTGTTACTGTTTTCCTCCCTTTGTTTCTTTGTGCTGCATTCAGGACGAAGCCTGACTTCGTATCTGCAGTGGTCTTACGGTTAATTTGCTTCATTCGTGCAAGACTGCTACTGCCACGCTTAGTTTCCTATATATTTATTTCCCTTGTTGATTCAGAAACCACTAAGGCGCTCTAAATGTCCATTAAACGCAGAAAATTAGGTAAATGTTTAAACAGGCTAAACTTTAAGTAACCAAAGCGAAAGTGGCACGTTTCGCTTGGGAGAGAAAAAAAATCAGACCAGACCGTACTTCTTAAGCCTCTTTACGTGCGGTAATGCGAAAGCGTTTTCCTCCTGTTATTTGTCTAACTGTGCGCCCGTGCCCACGCTTCTAATGTGTAGTGCTTTACATGTAGTTCCGCCAACGCCTGGTCATGGAGTCATCTACATTGAGCTGTTATGACGTCAGACGCTTAACCATGACTGTGACCAACCCTGACTGTGACTAGCCATGGTTATGACCAATTAATCACAATAATAGGATTTGATCAGTCATAGACACGGGTAGTCATAGTCATTGTTAATCATATATGTTACAGTTTCTGACAAATTTCTCGTCCCACGAAGCATGAGGCAAGAACGGCCTTAAAGTCAGCCATGAGTCAGCCCTGGCCGGGATTGTTTTCTTCTCCTATGTCTAGGCTCCCGCTGTATAGTCCATAGTGAACACCCAGTACGTATTTAGGAATTTAAACATACCCAGTTATTCTTCACTGTTCTTCGGCGTTTTCTTTTTTTTTTTTTTACATCTGTCTACAATGTCAGGACAGCGCTTAAAATGTACGTTAAATTAGCCTAATAACTCTCGCGATACGGCAGACTTGTGATAGTTAAAGGTTTTCCGGGGTGCGTTCATTTCCCGTTCATAGTCGTTTCGTGTTTTTTTTTTTTTATCGCACAGTCACTCAACAGCCGCTTTATGTACAGCAAAAAAAAAAAAAAATACAGCAACTATTTCAATAAATTAGAACAGAAAGCCTTGGTACAGCCGATGCCCCAAAATTAATGTCGGGCAGTTTAGCAGCAGCAGATTCATCGCAATTTTATAGTGCGATGAATCTGCTCCGCACCTCCGAGTCTTTCCCACAACTCCGACCCCGGTCACAGTTATCTGCGTGAATACACGCCTACGACCCCGAGGGAAGCTGTCGCCGCGAGGCTCACCGCATTCCCGTTGCTTCTCGGCTGAGATTTCGCGGATGTTGCTTCGAGTCTGCCGCGTCGCACGCAATCCGCGCTTAATCCCTTGCCGTAACTCACACGCGCACTGCATGCTTCCTGCCTCGAAAAAGTCGAGCAGCGCTCTGTAGTATAGCTGGAATGGGCGTCAGCTGTAGTCACGAGAGGGCCGTTCACACGGCAAGTTGTTCGCATGTAGACAGGAAGATCTGTTTACGGCTTTAGTTTTTAGTTTAACTGCCTCGATCACAAATTATGTCCATCAAATTCCTAAAAGAAAGAAAGAAAGAAAGAAAGAAAGAAAGAAAGAAAGAAAGAAAGAAAGAAAGAAAGAAAGAAAGAAAGAAAGAAGGAAAGAAAGAAAGAAAGAAAGAAAGAAAGAAAGAAAGAAAGAAAGAAAGAAAGAAAGAAAGAAAGAAAGAAAGAAAGAAAGAAAGAAAGAAAGAAAGAGATGTGACATTTGACTAAGGATGTGACATTTGACTGTTGGGATATGAAATGAGCCAAAGGTCTTTGAAATCCGGGAATACACGGCAAATTCTTTTCACTACAGCATAACTAAACTACGGTTGCGAATGTCTCACCCTATACTGTCGAGTTTGTGCTCCGTGCAGCTTAACTTCTTGGAGGTGTTCGCCAGTGTCCTCTCCCTCTCCCCCTTAGACTGTAGCGGCAGGCATGAAGCGTCTCGTCATACACACATACTTGATAAGATCGCGTTCTGTTTGGCAGCTGCAAGATGTAAACTCCCAACGCCACCGCTACAGTTGGAGATGGCGCTGGCGAGCACGCTCAAAAGGTAATTACGACACACGCTACACAAATACTCTCGACAGTGAAACGTTAGACAGCCGCCGTTGTATAGCTCAGTTTGCAGAGCACTGCACCAGCATAAAGAGGTCGCGGGTTCGACTTCCTCTAACAGTGTAAAATTGTCTTCTTTTTCCTGCTTGAAAATAATCTCGTAACAATATCAGTGCTCAATCAATTTGCTGTCTCGTCAACATCAGCGCAAAAAAAAAAAAAAAAAAAGTCCCTATGCGTTTCACCGGATCTTGGGTCATTTCAGAGGATGTGCGAATAGTTATTTTTTCAAACCGAATCGAATGATATATAGTTAAATAGAGATGTGGGTGAATATAGCACTTATCTAACAATTTAAATAATATTCGGTGCTTTGCGAATATTTTTACAAATTTAGACGAGCCGTAGTGCGGCATATTGAAGCGCAAGCGGTGGCGCATCGCTTTGGGGGACTCAAATTATGGAGTTGTTAAAATACGAACTAATATTTATCAAAGGTCAAGGGGCATTCAACGCTGCTCTATGAGCGTCAAGTTATAAAAGCAAGAAATTACCTTTTCGCGGGGATGACGTAAGAGTATAAAATAGACCCGGCCTCAGGACATGAGGCAGGCGTACGAGGAAGAAAAGGAAAACAAAAGAAAACAAACTTAAGTCATTGCCTCCGAGATAGGAAAACACGGCAGAGTTTGCTGAACTTGCCTGAGCCTACACCTACCACGTCGGGCAGCTTTGAGATCGTGCATAAACAATATGAATACGGCAACACGTATTGACCGCGTAGCAGTACGGAATTCTACATCCTGGGTATACTGATCGCTGCAGGATTGTATGCAGCGTCGGTGTGGACCTTGGTTTTTTATCAAACCTCCAATAAAAATACTATACAGTAGCCCTTACTCGAACCTTGTACCAATTATTCGGAAAATATTTAGAAATCTCAATACATATTCGATTCATGATTCGTTCGAATAATCGAGTAGGGTGATAATGGAATCGCTGATCGATATTTTCTAGTATTCGTACACCCCTAGTTATTTTCACATATTCGAAACTTACCCCAATGTGTACGTAGCAAAAAAATATAAGAAAGTGGGAAGGCAGGAAGGCAGGAAGGAAGGATACAAGGAAGAGAAAAACCTTGTACTCTGCAGTTCACTTCTTTCGCTGGTGGAACTTGCAGTTTGTGTAACTACACGATTCTCTTCAGCATCGCTTACTCTATACGCTGCTTTCAAAACGGTTCCGAGGATTCCCCCGCCTTGTACCGTTCGCGGCGTCGGCGCGAGCGCATCGAGCACTGGGATATCGGATGTCTCGGCGGTGCCAGGCGTTGCGTCAGGTCAGGTCGTTCATTACGCCGCGTAACTCTATGCCACGTCGGCGCCTTTCAGACCGCCGATGGAGGTGTGGTTTTACCACCAGAAAAGCACTTGTATACAGTGTGCGGCTCTTATTGCCTGTAACAGAGTTCAAGAAATCCCAGATTACTTGAAGCAAAGAAAACAAAACTTTTGGATTATTCCGCTTCGCGCGATCAGACCGAAACGGCTGAAACACGCAAAGTTAAACAAGAAAGCGATCACAATTTCATGCTTTTTTTTTCTTTCATTGACGCTTTCTTCCACCCCGCCCTGGTGGTTCAGTGGTTAGGGTGCTCGACTGCTGAGCCCAAGGACGCGGGGTCGAATCCCGGCCGCGGAGGAGGAAACATATTTATTGACAGCCGGCAGTTTTTCGATGGAGGCGAAACGCGAAGCCGTGCGTGCTTTGTGTGATGTCAGTGCGCATTAAGGAAGTCCAGGTGGTCGAAATTTCTGGAGTCCTCCACTACGACGTCTCTCATAACCTGAGTCGGACGTTAAACCTCATAAACTAAACTAAACCAAACTTTTCCGTCTCTTCTTTTCTTTCATTATTTCTTCCATTTTCATTGCCTTTCTTTTTCCACAGAGACTGGAAGTTTTTGAACCATACATGAACATTTCTATTAAGAAAGAGTTTCTAGTTTGTTTGTTTTTTGTTTTTTTTCATAGTCATCAATAAGGCCGAAATAAGTAGCGCCAGCAAGCAGCAGTACCCCAGCGTCACAGTCAATAACATTCTAAACAGGATTGAGTATGTAAGCCGTATCTTCGTTTTGACACACACACACACACACACACACTCACACACACACACACACACACACACACACACACACACACACACACACACACACACACACACACACACACACACACACACACACACACACACACACACACACACACACATACACACACACACACACACACACACACACACACACACACACACACACACACACACACACACACACACACACACACACACACACACACACACACACACACACACACACACACACACACACACACAAATAAGCCTCCAAAATGAACACAGAATGCTAACCCTTCTATTACATTTAAATCATATAAAACCATCATCCATCATCTTTGGAATACACAGCCATAATCTGGGACCCCTATCAGCAGCGCCGATGAATTAGAACGAGTACAAAGATATATCTTTTCCGCCTACCAACGGCGCCAATCATAACAGCTCTGCTCTCTTTAGCGCAACTCCCAGAACTGAGTACTGTAGAAGAAAAATAGCCTAACTGAAGTTGTTATATCAACTGTATTCGGCAAATTAAATTTCGATCCTGGCTTGTACCTGCAACCTCTTGGAAGGCTATCGTCTCGTATTAATCACCCATGTGCAGTTATGACCAAGAATTGATGTGTTTCACCCATGTGCAGTTATGACCAAGAATTTATGTGTGTAAGTATGCTTTTCTCTCTAAAACAATAAGAGATTGGAGAAGCCTTCATCTACAATTATTTGTTGACAATACATCAACAGAGAATTTCGTGCAGAAATTGAAAACGCGCGTTAAATAAGATTTATGCTTCCCTGTATGCGTATCACTTCACTGATTGTCTATATATGTACATTTGTCATTCCATCCTTGCACGATGTGTACTTCCAAAGTGTTCTTATGAACGTACCCTTGTTTTGTTCATGCCCACCGTGCAACATCCCGGAAGGGCTTACGGTGTAGTAAATAAACAAAAGAGCCCGGTCGAAAAAAAAGGGAGGAGGGGGGAAGGCACATGTAAGAAGCTTTATTCTCCGAATAGTTTTCCTACACTGAACACGAGTTGCTCAGCTCGGTTTGATCAGCTCAGGTTTGTATTTACATTTTTTTGCAATGTTTTGGCAGATCGTTCTTAACTGATGCGTGTTGCCGTGCCCTCAGAGCACACTAACCGATACGAGCCTACATCTGCCAAAACGTTTTAAAAAATATAAATGCAAACCTAGCTGACCAAAATAAAGATATTAGGAAGAAGTCGTCACACTCTGACACGCGAACTGCTAGAAGCGTTTAACATCAAAAAAGTCTGATGTCGGTATCAGCGATACTTCTGTGTGCCTGAAGGGGAAAGCAGAACTTTTCTTGGCGAGACGTGTGCAAGATTACAAGCCTGTGATATGACGAAAGATTACAGAAGTGATAAGACGAATGATTACAGAAGTATATTCGTGTGCGCGCTTTCTTCCTGAATGAACAGTTATGAGTTAGCGCCTGTCTGGCCCCCTCATATGTTGCGCTAGAAATATTCCACTTTGAAAGCATGAAGCCAGAAAACAAACGGGGGAAGGTGGGGAGCTAAAATTTCCACATGTATGTGTTTGGAAGCCATTTTAACCGTTATCCTTCGCTTCTCGCTGTGGGCTGCATCCGCAACCAATTTCATCCCCTGAATTCATATTCACTTGTACTCTGTGCGTTCTCTGTGGTTGTCTACGTGCTTTGCTATTCGAAGCGATGCATGCTGGGTAATCCGCCATGATGTTGCCGCTGGCAACAGACGGCTGCTGAATTGACCAAGTGCATTGTCGTTTTCAACGATCCATCAAGCAAACACGCGGCATTTCGTTCCTGAGGGACGCACGCGTCAATGCTGTGCCCAAAAAAAAATCGGGCGCGCTATGTAGAAATTCAAAGCGCTGCATCGCGGACCTGTTCAAGCTACGCCTCTTCAAGCGCGAACGAATGACTGCACCACGCGTCTGAACCTGGCCGCCCGTCGACATCGCCAACATTCATGATTCCAGTTCTTGCGAGTCAACTTGCGAGTAGCTTGATACTTGCCCGGATTGGCGTCTATCTCTCGTATATTGGCCCGTGCGAGCCATTCGCGTCGGCGTCGCTAGATGAATCATTTACCTACTCGCCCTCGTGCAGACGCATTTTTGGAGTCGTGAAGAACCCCCAGTCGGCCTGTTCAATCGCGCCAGCATCGTCTGCGCGCACTACGCGACCCTGTAGACGAGTCTGTGTGGCAGTGCAGTGCTGCGTCGTCTGCTGCCAACGACATCATGGCAGATTACCCGGCATGCATCGCTTCATGCAAGCTCCCTATAGACAGATAAGGCCTCCTTCCGCAGTATCGTTTATCCGTCCTCATCACGTGACCAATTTTTTTCATTTTGTTTTGCATATGAGTTCCTGCAGTCCTTCTACGCACCGCTTGCAAAACAAAAACAACTGCTGAACACTTTTTTAATGCGCGATAATGACACTGCGTGTGAGCGAAAAACTGTCTCAAGAGCACGCGTGGTCGCATGTGTATTCTCGCCTACATCGAGACTGCCATCCCAATGAAACCGCCGGCGTGGCATTTCACCACTGAAGGCGATCTTCGTGCGAAGCAAGTCTGCGTCCCGACGTTTTGTCGTAACTCTGAACTCGAAAGCCAGGCAGCCGCAAAGCGGTGAGATTATACGCAGCAGGCGTGGCAGCGAGGGGCGAGGGAGGAGCTGAGCCACGCCTCCGCACCGGCGACGACTCGGGGTTCGAATCTTTCGTTTGGCCTGGAACGACGGCTGAACCTTCTCCACTCATTGCTGGCACCCCAGGCACGCTCCCAAAGAAGTCCTTCTCTCCCCTTGGGCCCCGCTTCACACTCAAGACTCATTCACCCTCTCTTCCTTCAGCCGTAACCAGCGGGACCCTCCCATCGCGATCACAAGCGTGTGTTTTTATTTAGCTTGTTCATTTTTCTCCGTCTGCTAAGACATTTCGGCCTGCGACCACACCGAAAGTGCTGAGGAGGAAAGAGCGTGGCTCCGGGGTGCGAAGTTTGGAGAAAGGGAAGGCGAAACGAAAAAGTCAGAATGGCTTTCCAACAGCGCTGAGTGCGGGCACCAGCTTCTTGGATCGCGTCAAGTTGGAGTAGAAGGTCCTTTGAAAGGCGGTCTCCTTGTAGAACCCCGGAGCGCTTGGCGCAATTTGTCGGTTGATAAGGCATCTTCATTGGTTTCGCCGAAACCACGTGCGTTCGTCGCTTCTCGGCTGTCGCTTTGCCGCTCTCTCTGGCTGTTTAGGGTACCGGCTGTACTGGGTTGTGATGAACTTGAGCTCGTGATTTCTTTGGAGTCTGTTGCTTACGTCTCTGCTTCACGAGGATCCCAACGACAAGCGGAAGGAAAGACTCACTTGAGAGGAGAGGGTGAACTGTCAAGAAGGTGAGTTTTCGCGCGGTTAGTCTGTCTTCACATATTTGTACGGCGATAGCTCATGGCAAAAAGAGTGTACGAATGACACACATCGAAACGGTTAGGTGCAACATGGCGCTGCTTCTGATCTATATCAACAACACCGGGCAGCGATCGGCTATTTACTTTCATCTTAGCAGTCTCCTGTTTGTCATTTTGGCCTTTCTCCGCATTGTTTGCCCCAGGGTCTTGAGTATGAAAGAACCATAACGCAATCCTTGCAAGCGGTGGCCTTATAGAGGGCGAGCAGGGTGTCACATCGGGTTTGATGGGCTTTTTTGGCCTTTTTAATTAGGTTTGTCGCTCTTCGCAGCATACGCCACAAAGCACAAGGGAAAGCGGGAAAAGTCAAAATGGAATCCAAGAATTAAAGGTATATATAGGTCTGATAGGCCGTCCATCACTAGGTGTCAACCGAAAACTGCGGCATTCACCTGCTGGTGACAGTGATGCCGCCTAGAGAGACATGAGCTCCATTGGACATGCGGATTAATGTTGGGAGGTTCTTTCTAAAGCATCTCATCTTTAGGCCCGGGGTCGAGCTGGGCACGAAAGTTGATAATGCTTGGGGCAAGTGCTATACTGATATCAATGTCGCTTTTGACATGCGGGTTACGGTTATATCTACATAAAGCTATTGCTTCAGAATGCCCCAGACCAGAGTTTGTTTTAAGCTGGGGAAGCTATACATGCATGTTTTAACAGCGATATTAGCATTTATATGTAAGAAAAAGTAGGAAACTTTGCTTGATAGTTCAGGCGTTGTGAGACATTCTATGTGCAAGGCCTTCGCCCGGTTGGTTCTAATCTGTTGTTTTGCAATCATTTTTGTTTATGTTTAATTGCTGTCTAAATCCGTGGCTAGAGAGAGCGACAAAAACAGAGAAGAGTTTCTTTTCAACATTTGCAGTTTCATTTCTTTATTATATTCTTGAAAATTATGAGAAGATATGAGAAAATGATATTGGCTTTGCAAAATTTACATTTTTCTAGTCGTTCTGCGGAAAACTCCACATTCTATAGTGGCTGAAAGGTATGCACAAGGTTCTCGTTGAGATGCTGCAGTGCTTTAAGCAGAATGTGTTCTGTTCAACGTTTCATAGAGTTATGTTTCTTTGAGAACGTTTGTATCCGCACCAGCTAGTGACTGGTTCATTTCTAAGCACATCTATATGACCTGTGGTGAAAAAAAAAAAAAAAAAAAAAAAAATCGCCTACATTAGGCTCGTCGAAAAGGTGAAGTCTTATATGTGCTGCACTTTGTTACTTGTGATGTTTCTTCCGGCGTCTAGCAGCAAATTCTGAAGTATAATAAGATGCGAAGCGTCATTCGTATATTCGTCGGAGTGTCACTGGAAAAACAAACTGTCCACCAAATAAGAACGAACTATTTAGGAACACAGCACCCTGCTTGGTGCACAAAATCACTCAGATCAAATGAGTGGCACAGGAGTTCACGATTTGTACACCACTCCACTTTGAAAAACAGGCCAGGAAAAATAAGGTTTTGAGGCCAGGAAATTGGATCTGTAGCACTTTCGTGATAGTGACATGACCGCTTGTGATCTTCACCGACAGGAAAAAAAAAAAAAAGAAAACGTAGGTTTAGGTTCGTTTTCGGAAGTATCGGTTTAGCAAGACAATACTAACATTTCATTAAATACTTTTCTATCTCCGGCCCTGTTCTATCTGCATCCACTTGATCCACTTAATCCCCTGAACTTCCTAATCTCATCCACCCACCTAACATTTTGACGCCCTCTGTTATATACGCTTCCCTTCAAATCCTTCTCATTACACCTCCTATTCATGCCCATTTCTTCTCCTTGATTTCGACTAGAATGTCAGAAACTCGACATATTTCTCAGACTCACTCTGCACACTTCCTATATCATAACGATATGCCTATCATTTTTCGTTTTATAGCTCTCTGCGTTGTCCTCAATTCAAGTTTTACTATTTTGCTGGCCTGCACCTTTCTGTCCCAAATGTGCATGGGCACTGGAGAAATAGAACTGTCATAGGATTTCCTCATGGGGGAAATTAGTAATCCTCCACTCATGATTATGAGAGCATCTTCCAAATGCAGTCCACCCTGTTCTTATTTTTTACAGTTATGTCACTCTCGTGGTCCTGATCCGCGGTCACCACTTGCACTAAGTAAACGCGTTCCCTAATCACTCCCAGCGCCTCGCCACCTATCGCAAACTGCTGTTCCCTTCAGAAGCTGTTGAACATTACTTCGGTTTGCTGCATGTTCACTTTTAAACCCATCATTCTGATTTGCCTATCTAAGCCGTTGATTATGCTTTGTAATCACGTACTACTGAAAATTCTCTCATTGACTCCTAACCCTGCTTCTCCTCAATCCAGGTCTATATATGAAAGCATCCTGTAAACGCGCGATTCTCCAATAGCAATGGAGAGATTGTATGTCCCTGTATAACGCCCTTCCTTAGTAGTGTTTTAGTCACGTTTTATAGAGAACAATGGCGGTCGTATAATCGCTATTCATATATTTAAGTAGTTTTAGATGTTTCTTTTCTGCCCCCATGGTTCATGAACTGCAGGCATTACGGAATGCGTAAAACGCTCCGCATCAGTGAAAGAATTCCCACTTCAGCCGCCTTATGCACAGCAACGGATGCTAGCGCGCAAAGATGTTGAATATCTGAGCCTGCATCTCTGCTCTTTTGATATTTGGCTCTTTTGAGGAGAAGGAGCCCATTTACTGGGAAGGTCATTCAGGAGCACGTGTCGTGTTATAAAGTTATATCGTGATATTATCGGCAATTTTCACGAAATCCATCAAACGCTTTTCCTGGTCAACATCCCTGGCTTCCCTCCTCCTTCACGAAATCGACGCCGTGATGAGGTGGCGCCGCATATCAGGCCGGCAGCACGGAACAGTTTGTTATCTCTTTTGCGATTGCTTCATCGGCGCATTCGGGTGTTGTTTTTATAGTTTTACTACGAAAAAAAAAATGTTGAGTTTCACGCCATAAAACACCGCAGTGCACCCGCCCCGTGATCTGTTCAATAAAGGTCTAAAAAGGTCTGCAGATTCCCGATGAGTAACATACGTGCTTCTAGTGCTGCGTTTCAAGCCCTTGTGCATGTCGCCCCAGATCATTCGTGGCAACAAAAAAACGACCTCGGAAACAATGCTGCGGGCCTTTTCGTACGTCAGCAAGATGGGAAAGGCGGGAGGCTTCATTCCATTGATTTTCTTCGCCCAGCAGTCCAAAAAAAAAAAAAAAAAAGCAGCATTTAGAGCAGTGACTGCGGACCGGCAAGCCAGTCACAGGTCCGATGGCATCTTCGCCGAATTTGAAAGAAAATACGACCTGCTTCTTCTAGTTAACGACTTGGTGATATTATAGCTTTGTTTCCTTTTACTGGATAGACTAGGGTGCTAACAGTGTTCGTTGTAAACGTGGGCGGGGCGATGCCGCGTTAACAGTCGCAAAAAACCAAAGTTGTAGTTAAAGCGCAGGTATGTTATTTGTTTTCGCCTACTGTTTTATACTTTTTCACTGGGGCTTTTTTTTTTTTTATATTGAACACTGGGTTTTATTGTCCGCGTAATTAGATATCAAAGTGAGGAGACCATAGCCGTGCAGTGCATTTGCTTCCGTAACCGTCTCTACCACAGGGTTCAGGAGGGCAGTGCAAGCAGCGGGTCGTTTGAATGTCGAGCCCATTGCGCTAGCATTAACTGGGTACCACAGAGCGAAATTTGTGCTATATTATTGGTCATACGTTCAGTACCTTCGCCGCGACAGTAGCTCACGACCCAATCTATCCTCGGGCCGTTCGATCGCTGCACACAAGAATGTGGGATGGAGTCCCGACCGCCGTAGCCGCTTTTCGATAGAGGCGAAAAGCAAGGCGCCCGTATTCTGTGCGATGTCAGTGCACGTTAAAATACCCCAGATGGACGAAATTTGCGGAGCCCTCCACTAAGCGGCACCTCGCACAACCTGAATCGCTTTGGGACGTTGAACTACATAAACCAAAACAAACCAATCTCTCACCACGAAAACAAAGAATATCCCCTTGCGGCTTTTGTTTGCAAAATCTTTTGTCTTGTAGAAATACGTGGGTGAATAGGTGAGCAATAGTAGGAAGAGCGCACTGCGCATGCAGGCATACGGCATCATATGACGCTAACGAGCAGTTCCGTCAGTCTCTGTGGCCTCCCCACTTTTGCTTACCTGCGATCTGGAGCAAGCTCAGTTAGCAAGCGAATGATCTAAATGCATCATGGCGTCGCGGCAGACATTCGAATTTCAGGATCTGAGTATAAATCACCCTCTGATATAAACTTTCCGGCTCACGGAGCAAGAAAGCTTGTCTTGAGTCACCCATTGAAATAAGCTATTAGATGCATTAGTCTGCAAATAATGTGTAGACGAGTTCTGCTTTGTGTGTGTGTGTGTGTGTGTGTGTGTGTGTGTGTGTGTGTGTGTGTGTGTGTGTGTGTGTGTGTGTGTGTGTGTGTGTGTGTGTGTGTGTGTGTGTGTGTGTGTGTGTGTGTGTGTGTGTGTGTGTGTGTGTGTGTGTGTGTGTGTGTGTGTGTGTGTGTGTGTGTGTGTGTGTGTGTGTGTGTGTGTGTGTGTGTGTGTGTGTGTGTGTGTGTGTGTGTGTGTGTGTGTGTGTGTGTGTGTGTGTGTGTGTGTGTGTGTGTGTGTGTGTGTGTGTGTGTGTGTGTGTGTGTGTGTGTGTGTGTGTGTGTGTGTGTGTGTGTGTGTGTGTGTGTGTGTGTGTGTGTGTGTGTGTGTGTGTGTGTGTGTGTGTGTGTGTGTGTGTGTGTGTGTGTGTGTGTGTGTGTGTGTGTGTGTGTGTGTGTGTGTGTGTGTGTGTGTGTGTGTGTGTGTGTGTGTGTGTGTGTGTGTGTGTGTGTGTGTGTGTGTGTGTGTGTGTGTGTGTGTGTGTGTGTGTGTGTGTGTGTGTGTGTGTGTGTGTGTGTGTGTGTGTGTGTGTGTGTGTGTGTGTGTGTGTGTGTGTGTGTGTGTGTGTGTGTGTGTGTGTGTGTGTGTGTGTGTGTGTGTGTGTGTGTGTGTGTGTGTGTGTGTGTGTGTGTGTGTGTGTGTGTGTGTGTGTGTGTGTGTGTGTGTGTGTGTGTGTGTGTGTGTGTGTGTGTGTGTGTGTGTGTGTGTGTGTGTGTGTGTGTGTGTGTGTGTGTGTGTGTGTGTGTGTGTGTGTGTGTGTGTGTGTGTGTGTGTGTGTGTGTGTGTGTGTGTGTGTGTGTGTGTGTGTGTGTGTGTGTGTGTGTGTGTGTGTGTGTGTGTGTGTGTGTGTGTGTGTGTGTGTGTGTGTGTGTGTGTGTGTGTGTGTGTGTGTGTGTGTGTGTGTGTGTGTGTGTGTGTGTGTGTGTGTGTGTGTGTGTGTGTGTGTGTGTGTGTGTGTGTGTGTGTGTGTGTGTGTGTGTGTGTGTGTGTGTGTGTGTGTGTGTGTGTGTGTGTGTGTGTGTGTGTGTGTGTGTGTGTGTGTGTGTGTGTGTGTGTGTGTGTGTGTGTGTGTGTGTGTGTGTGTGTGTGTGTGTGTGTGTGTGTGTGTGTGTGTGTGTGTGTGTGTGTGTGTGTGTGTGTGTGTGTGTGTGTGTGTGTGTGTGTGTGTGTGTGTGTGTGTGTGTGTGTGTGTGTGTGTGTGTGTGTGTGTGTGTGTGTGTGTGTGTGTGTGTGTGTGTGTGTGTGTGTGTGTGTGTGTGTGTGTGTGTGTGTGTGTGTGTGTGTGTGTGTGTGTGTGTGTGTGTGTGTGTGTGTGTGTGTGTGTGTGTGTGTGTGTGTGTGTGTGTGTGTGTGTGTGTGTGTGTGTGTGTGTGTGTGTGTGTGTGTGTGTGTGTGTGTGTGTGTGTGTGTGTGTGTGTGTGTGTGTGTGTGTGTGTGTGTGTGTGTGTGTGTGTGTGTGTGTGTGTGTGTGTGTGTGTGTGTGTGTGTGTGTGTGTGTGTGTGTGTGTGTGTGTGTGTGTGTGTGTGTGTGTGTGTGTGTGTGTGTGTGTGTGTGTGTGTGTGTGTGTGTGTGTGTGTCATTCCAATATGCTTCATTATATCTTGAGCATGAGAAAATATTTATTCTTTTTCTGCTGCTCCTGGTACCTCGCAGAATCCCGCAACGTGCGTGTCTTACCTCCTGGTCATAATCTCCGACGGCTGGTCTACGTCACTATCGGTGATGGCTCGAAGACGGCGTCTTCCCCACGACGGATCGTCTCCCACAGTTCGGCGTCGGTTACCCGTTTCGGACACCGACTCCAGTTCGGGGTCGAGACATAAGCCTCGGCCCCTCCAACGAAACGCGGCCAACGCCCGCGAGCGAGCCCGTATGCGAGTCCTCAGCCGGGCTTTCTCGAGGCTCAAGACGTCCCTGCCCTGGGTTCCCGAGGACACCAAGCTGTCCAAACTGGACACACTAAGGCTCGCCTCTGGCTATATCGCCCACCTGAGGAGGGTGCTGCTGGCCGACGACCAGACTTCGTCGACAGGAGGGTCTTCGGAAGAGGCTTGCAGCCCTCCACGATGCCTACATCCGTTGGCGCTGGTTAGTCCCCACGTGGCGATAAATAGTTCCTAAATTGTTTCTAAATCGTTGTCGAACTTTTGTGGAGCGAACTCGGTTTCACTGCACTCTGTTTCGCTGCATATTGCTCCGTCAATTTTCCTAGCCTCAAGGTTTGGACTTTCCAGTTTTCATTCCTTTTTTTTTTTTTTAATATTCGACGGACTTTAACTGCTGTTTATTTCAGAATGCAAGCTTCGGTTTTTTCTCGTCGAATATTATTTACTGTGAAAGAATTCGCGCGATTTTTTTTTTCGGTAATAAATATGGCTACCTTTTGCGTTCAAAAGCCACTCATGCTTTTATTTTGCTCCTTTGCTGAAAATGCCAGTTTATGCCCAGGTAATTAACTAATAAATGGTCGTGTTTAGATAAGTGTTTCAATGTGAAACTAAATAGATAGAAATGAGCAGCAGCGTTGAACCTAAGTGATCTAGCTGCAAGACGAAAACATATCCTTATGTTTAAAACCTCAAATAAACGAGAAAAAGAAACAATTTACATATATTGTTATCAAAAGTGGAACTAGACCCTTCAATTTAGTCTCATTCATGTTGGAATCGCTTCATATAGTTGTGGTAAATGCTAGTGTACTTCTTGCTGGCGACACACGGCTCACTTCCTCAGTTACTGAACGAACTCTGAAAGCGGCAAGCTCTTCAAAGAACAAAGTTCCGGATTGGAAAGAAAGGAAAAAAGTGACTGCCGTTGAAAGCTTTTGAAAAATTGCAGGACTGCGCTTAGGTCTGCCTAAGAGTGGAAATGGCGAAAACCAATTGCAGGACTGTTTTCAGCAACAGCATTATCATGGTCATTCCTACTGTCATCAGCATCACCATCGCTACTGTCATCATTATCAACTAAATGCACAGTCATTATTTGTTGCTGCTCATCATTAGCATTAACTGCATCGTCATTTTCACCGTTAATATCATCCTCGCATATCATCGCCTCTGTCGGAGGAACTGCTGCTGGGCGCTTGGCAGGACAAGGGGAAGGGCGTCCAGGCAGTGCGTGCTCTTTGCCTTTATTTGAGCGCCAGGGGACTTGATTCGCGCTTGTAAAGCAAGCTGCTGTGTCTGTATATATATTTCATATGCCTTCTCCCACATCGTCACCCATCATGACCTTCTTTCTTCTCTCCTTCCCCTTCCCCAGTGCAGAGTAGCAGGCCAGATTTGAATTATTCGGGCCAACCTCTCTGCCTTTTCCTTTCTATAAATCCATCTATCTATCTATCCTCATATTAGACAAACAGGATTACGACCGGTTTGTCATGAGCCCGGCGTGGAGTAGCGGTTTGCGCGCTCGCCTGCAGGGAATAGAAAGGATAGTGATTCGATTCCCGGTGAAGACAAAGTGTCAGTTTTCGCAACCCATGAACCAAGAAAGGCCTTCGCTTTAAAAGTAACCAAGGTGCATCCGATCATGTATAGTTAGCATGATGAAAGCAGTAATGGAATGTTCGTTGAAACGTCACGAATGCCAGAACAGTACAAGTCTTCGTGTGACGCTTGTGCACGGTTTGGTGCCGACAGTGGCTTGTTATACGGCTGCAAACGTTGTCAGTGTCTTTCCTTTTACTGTGCGAAAACTCATTAAATAAAAGCTTTATTGAGCAAGCTTTCTCTGCCATTGTAAACTGAACTTGACGAAGTAGTATACAGCACCTCCGGCATGCATACATCGTTTGTCCAAATAGCGGAACCGTTCGTCAAAACGGAAAGAAACAGCACTGTGCATGTACTGAAGATCCCCTTGTCTCACCGCCCTCCTTTGTCAATTCTCTATTGTTACCGATTGTAACTTGTACTCAACAACCAAAGCTAGGGCTTACATCAGTGAATTTATTTCTTTTATTTCAGACAGTCAATTCCGAGAGCGTTAAACACTTTTCTTTTTTTTTTTTTGTAGTTTAAACCAAAATCTCATATACCTTATTTATATACTATTATCTGGGAATTTTAGGAAAACTTTCAATGCCCTCTACACTTTTTTCAATGGTCTTTTTTGACTAATTTGTACTAACGATAAATTCTAGATAATTATTACTACCGATATAATCCTCGATGACATAAATTGCTATCCAAGATGTCTCGGAAAACGACAGCCGTGGTGCACAGGATTCAATAAGAACTCAAGCTCGAATATGGACGTCCTAATATAACTTTCTATATTATGTTTGTAAACGTTTATCCTCCATTATAATGAAGCCGCCAGCCACCCTATAAATGCTAACCATTTGTAACGCCTATCGAATGTGCTTAAAGCAGCTGTCTTTGTTTTGTTTTTTTTACACTCAACACTTTTATAGTGAAAATTCTATGACGTGAACAGACAAATCTATTCACGTGATTAGTCATGTTATACGTACCCATGTGCAATCATGTGATAAGCACTAATCACGTGACCACGATCGAGCCTGTTGCGATTGTTCTTGTATTCCAAGCTGCCTACAGCAGGTCTTACGTGGCTCTAGTTCTCAGACATTAGCAAAGGCGAGACAGCATCATGCAAGACGACAACTTGCAGGTAGTTTAACGCGTTACAAGGCAGTGCGGAATCTGTTGCGAATTAAAAAAAAAAAATTAACACTTAGGCTTTCAGGCTTTTCCTTCACGCTTAAGGCAAACGAGAACACAGGGTTATGGCTAAGGTTTTCAAGTCCATTTGGGAACGCGCGTGTTCTGCGACCAAACACACCGGCCTTCCTACCAGATACAATATCTGCACTCTCCTTTCAGACCTGGCCGTTCTCGTTCCATCAACGGCTGCCCAGTCCGGCGGGGGAGGAGACCGAGAACAAAGGGCGGCACATCGCCTCCTGCCCGGTATTCGACGACGACGCGTCTTTGGCCTCGCAACGACCGATGAAACAGCAGCATCACCAGCATCAGCAAGGAGGTCACCGCTATCCGTCGACCGCAGATGACGGCTTCGACTCGTTCCTGGAATTCCTGAGCAGTTCCTCGGGACCTTCACACCCCTCCCACGGCGGTCGCTTTTTGGCAGCAGCCAATCATAGGCCAATGTGTTCCTCATAAGCCAATCTGTGTCCGGTATTGTGTCATTCGTGAAGCATTATGAAGTCGACGATATTCATTACGCAGCTTCGCCCAGGCGGGTGTTAGACTTCCGTAGTTAGACAACCGATCAATAAAACTGATGTCAGTGCCATCGAAGCTGAACAGAGGGATTGCTGTTAAAGACGGGTTTAGTGAGGAAAGCCAATGCCTGAGCAACAAGGCTTTGTTCGTCAAATCTTCTAAATCGCAATCGCTATTTTCAACCTGAACTTTTTTCAGCCCAGATCTCCTCATGGCGTCTTATTGACGATATAATAATTTTCAAGTTATCGTATTATTCTGAATACCTGATAGAACACGAGTTACATGAGTATTCGAGTCAATAGAAGATCTTCTAAGGAATAGCTTTCCCGTGTACATTTTTCTGAACTTTCAGTTCGGCACTGATTGACAGGGATCTGAGCTGATTTACGACTCTGTCCGAATACGATCGACAGCAGAGCTGATGTCGAAGGGTGGGAGGTGCATCGTTTTGCGAAATTAAGATAGTGTTTGCAAGCTACCTAGCATGCGTAATTCAGAAACGACCCAAAAATGTGCTTCTTTTTTTTTGTGATGCCAACAGTCTTTAATAGCGTGCATTCTGAGAACTGTACTGAGAAATACTAAAAGCCGTGAACTGCTTCATTTGGCTGTGTAACTATACTAACAATCAGAACTGCGACTCTTGCGCTCTTAATACCGCGGTTCTACAGGACTAGCCGAAGGTTTGTTTGTTTGTTTTCAGACGTATGGCATAAGACATGAAATTGTTTGCAAACATGAACTGTGAATTTGTGTGGTATTTATTGTTTGTTTTTTCTTTAACCGGTGAGCAGAACAGGGGGGGGGGGGGGGAGGGGCAGATATTATTTTTTTTCACTGTGTGACGATGTGGTTTCACGATACGGGATGGCTTTTCTTTTTTTTTAGGTGAGCAAGTCACAGGTATGATGAGGGGTTTATAGAGGTGCAAATTTCATGTCATCTGGTATTAAAGTATTACGTCATCGCTCAGTCCCCACCTTGTGGTTCAAAATATCCATTAGTTTGTTTTGTCCCATAGGGCTCCTATCGGTCATATTTTTCCATTGTAGCACAAAACGCGGAACAGTTTCGCGGTTTGAACTAAGCTCCAGTTGCAACACGGAAGATACTGTACGTGGCAAAACAAACAGATACGACGCCTCACGGTTAGTACCGCCGCCAAGGTGTCCGACAAGGCCTCATATGGCGCAGATTTTTCATTGTGTCACTATGCAATACAAGTGTGCTATAACTAGTGGATCAAAGTTTCTGCTTTATATTCACACAAATCCTCAGTGAAGGCATGTAGGAAAGCTAGCATAAAATAGTTATCTTTTAATCAACGAATATCTATGTCTTTCTTTGCTCTTCAAGAAGGAAATGAGCCGAACGATAACCGTCCATATTTCGCTCAGATAAGCTAATACCTTTCACCGCAGGATAGCAACTTTATACGACTGGCCTGTAAACAGCGTCGATAACAAATATCTCAAAAGGTTGTGTTTTGAGCGGCATCACCTTCATGTGTATAGCTTGGCGGGATATGTTTATCGCAATATTCCTGACAGCACCATGCTATAAGGGCACTGTGTGATCGCTCACAGAATGTGCATTATCGGTGACTCACTGTTGATAGATTTAGCCTTCTGTTCACTCCTGTTGTGGTTTTCCTGTGTCTGTGTCACACGTCAAACTATTTTCGAACGTTTACCATGCATTTAAGAAACATATTTATTTAAGGGACTGCATTGAACACGTGCAATAAATATATGATTATTTATCTTATTTTCTGGTTCCTTTAATTCCATCAATAAAGCTTCGCAATCCACCAATCATTCTCACAAAACTATGTAAATGAGACAAATCCTCTGGAACATGAAGTTTCCAAGAAAAGGCATCTTCTTATGATGCACTTGGTTCGCCTTGTGTTTATAAACATGGTTCATAAATCGTGAACAAAATACTTGTCCGCGTGTGTGCATAAAGTATAGCTTTCCTTTACTTTTAACGACAACTTCTCGCATGTGCCTGCGTGCTGGTCTAGCGAT
Source organism: Amblyomma maculatum (assembly GCF_055883805.1). Classification (NCBI taxonomy): domain Eukaryota; kingdom Metazoa; phylum Arthropoda; class Arachnida; order Ixodida; family Ixodidae; genus Amblyomma; species Amblyomma maculatum. The sequence goes on along the minus strand of NC_139352.1, from coordinate 68,366,087 downwards.
CTTGCTTCGAAATACGACACATGAGGTAAGGTAACGTTGAACGCAGTTTTATTGCTATAAATGTTGAATAATAACGAACATGTGCGCGAGAAACTTCAGCAGGGATGTGCTAGCAGAGAGGACGTAACCCTCGAGCGCTCTTCAAACTAAAACAAACAACACCAAACACCTTCATTGAAACAGAAAGAGCACAACTTTCACGTGCTCTTCCAAACGAAACGCGCGACACAAGGTTAACTAAATAAAGCGTGTCGAGAATGAATGCAGGCTTGGATTAATCGCCGGAGTTAGCCTTCCATTTGGAATGCAGGCCTGGGCCCCTGTAGCGCTTGGGAAGCCCGATCCTGCGCACCTTCCTTGGAACTGTGAGAACAAAGCAAAATAAAATATTATTTAATTTCATGGTTCATAACGTTCGTTGGTTAGCCTCTCTTTATTAAAAGATAATACTCGCCTAGCAGCTCAAGCTATTTTGTTTTGATGGGACAATAAATAGTTTAGGAATTTAATTCGATACACATAGATTATACAGCTAATTAATTCAGGATTATATATATTAAATAATTTAAAATATGCATTTCATCAGCTAGACACCTGCTTAGCTAGTTGAGATGTTTCTGAAGAATTTTATTTATTAATTTAGTTATAGTTTACGTGTTACCCAGTTAGAGAGATAGTTACTTAGTGAGTTCGGGCTAAAATGAGATGAACAGTTCAGATTACAACAAAATGAGGGCATGCCAGTTGTTACCTCCACAATAGGCTTCCTCTGGATACATCGTGTCCTCAGAAGAATCGACGATGGCAGCGGCCCTTTTGCGGGGAGCTACTTGCTCGTTCAGGGCTCGAATTTTGCACAGCTCGACCGGCATGGTAGGGTCACTGCTGGCAGAAGATTCTTCTTTTTCTGCATCTGCGCTCCGGTCTTTTTCTTCCGCCGCATCATCCTTGACGAGGCACTCGTCAGACGTTGGTACCACCATGAACCTCCTGGAGTCCTCGTCAAAGTAGACCTCCATTACTTTCTTGTAAGTTCCCGTCCCAGCCTGTTCACTCTCTGTAGGTCGCGTCATCTTTTCATAGTCTTCCGAGAGACATCGCTGAGGTTCTTCGTGAGGTTGCTGCTGGGGCGGACTCTTACTGCCGCTTCTCTCGAGCGTCAGCTCTTCGTAGTCCACCAACCTGACAAGTTCCTTGCCGGAAGTAACAGGATATGTCGTTTTCTCGTATGTTACCGAGTAATTAGTATTCATGGCGTCCATTCTAGGACCTCCAGTGAAAATTTCGTCATCACCACGTCTGTCCGAGTCACCCAAAGTCCACTTGTCAGGGGCGCGGTGAAAAGCAGAACCTTCGCCTGTGATATTCTTGTAGTGATTATGAAACGACTCCCAGCTTCCTTGAACAGTACCTTCGCGAGAATGCGTGTCCACATTCCTCAAGTTACAGACTTCTGGATGTGGGCTCTGTGCTAGCTCCACTCCGTCCATTGAACATTGCATATGCTGGTTAAGACGTTCCACATTTGCAGAGTCGACACCGATCCCGTCTTGGAGTCCTGGGACAGGGTACCGTCGCATGACCTTCACTGCTATCGACGACTCTGACAGTTCACTTGGGAATGAACGCCACTTTCTCTTTCTGGTCAAAGTTGACGCAGAGCTCGCAGAACTGAGCAGTTCAGAATCATCCTCTATCTCCCTTTCCTTAGTGTCTGTTCTCTCTTCATCTCGGCCCTTAGCAACATTGCTGAGTGGGGGATCTGCAGGTGAGGTCCTGCGTCCAGACTCCGAATCATCCGAATCAGAACAGTAGGCCGAGGGGTGTTCCCGATGCTCAAAGACATCCGAATCCGAGCTGTCCGAGTATTCGTCGTCGCTTTCAGAGTACAGGGTGCACGACTTGTCGCTGTCAAAGTCGTCATCTTCTCCTTCGCTTTCGCAACCGTTAACGCTTGGTGCAGGCTTGTAGCATAAAAGTCTTCCGCGCTGTGTCACGCTTCTCGGGACCGAGGTTCTTGCACAGGGGTGACTTAGAGCGCCCAACTTTATTCGATGCTGGCCTCCTTCGCTACGTGACCTCGAGAGCGAAGCCTCATTGCAGTTTTCTTTATTCTCGTCATCGTCACTAACTTTTTGCGAAATTTCCTTCCGAGAAAGCTTAACTAGACCCACGTAGTGATCCGCTGGAGCTAAGTCTTCATCATAAAAACTCTCGCCTTCGTCTTCGACCTGGCTGGCCGGGTGCTGAGAGCAAGGCACTTCGAAGCTGTCGTCACTGCGTTGGGTTTTGAAGGTTGGCGACATTGACGAACTGTCCACCTCCGAGGTCTCAAAGCAAGTGGCTGTTTCTTCTTCCTGACAAGCGTCCCTAATTTGCTGTCCAAGTTTAGACAACTCGCCGCGAGAACTAAATGGTCCCCCACACGCTTCGTATTGACTTGCGCAGAAAGAAGCATCTCTTGTGTACGTCGGCAAACGTGTTGAGGAGGATACAAGTGAGAAGTCACTGCGGGCACCACTGGAAATGGTCGGCGGCTCGATGTACTCTCGCCAGCTGGGACAGTCTGATCCGATTCCCGAGAATGAAAGCTGAGGAAAGGAATGAGTGGTCTCGTATATATTTGAGCTGTATCCCGGTACAGCATCGCCATCGTCACCTTGTCTTTCCGAATAGCTCAAGACGGTATGTTCAGTGCTGGCATTACGGAAAGATGTGCAAGTGTTCTCGTCGACGGCGCTAGTCAGACCTTCCGTGAATGCTTTAGGAATTATCGGGACCGCGCTGGTATAGTGCAGTTCATCCCTGGCAACTGTTTTAGAGGACTCTCCCGGAATCCTACTATTTCCTTCGATTGCGTAGCACTCAAAGGGTTGATCCTGAACCTCGGTTTGGGTCGACAGTCCTTCTTGATAGCGTGCAATGATCCTTGGCACATCGTTCAGGAGTTCTGGAGACAAACGTTCAGAAAGGTAACGTGATCGACGCGACTCTCCGCGTGCTACTGACAATGTCTTCATTCCATGCAACAACGAAGTTATTGATGTAGATGGTCGACTGTCGTGATAGTTACCCGCAGTGTTGCTTGCGGCGCGTTTCTCACAATATCCAAGGTGTGGAAGAGCACCTGGAAACGCCCCATGGGGACAAAGTGAGAGTTCCTTGAATTCTGACGCATCATTTCTCGGCCCAGATTCAATAGCTCGGGTCTTACGAAGCCAGTCGTTCGGCTCGACATTGTGCCGCTTATAGTTACAAAGAGGAATTGTTACGTCTTTGTCAGTGACTCTAGTCCATTCTCTGCAGACTACTCCGTCACTCACGGAGAGTGCAATGCCATGAGCCAGGTCATCACTGACGTCTACCCAGGGCAGCTGCTCTTCAGTCCCACGTTGCCCCGCGAATACAGGACCATTGCATGTATCGTGCATTAGGTTGGATAAAATGCTGACCGCGGTATCTCTGTCCCTGAACACTCCTATTGGAACAGCATTGCTGATAAACACCTCGTCTGTGACCATGGTGCGAATCCTTTTGATCGCTGCAACCATGCTTCCGGTGTCAAACGGTCTCTTACTGTTTTCGTTCTTCAGTTCTGATTTGTATGAAACCTCGCTGCAGACCTGTGAATACCCTATTCCAACGGAGCATGAAACTTCTGGCAACATTCTTGGTCCACAGATTTGTGATAAAACTGCCGTTTCGATTGTCTCACCAACGTTTGTTTCAGGTTCTTTAAGCGGTTGCAGACCAGCGAACGCCTGTCTTAACGGAAGAAGCGAGCAGGGCATGTCCCTTCCCCCAGTTCCAGCATAGTCGTCTGTTTCCGTTCGATTCTCGATGGTTTCAATTTCGACGCATTGGTTTTCACTGGCCTCTTGTTGCGGCCTCGAAATGAGATATCGAAGTCCACTGTCCGGGTTTGAAAGCGACATCTCATCATCTATTTGCCGCTCTACTTTTGCAACCGGTTCGAGGGGGAGCAGCTCATTAGTCAGCTGTTTCAGTGTCAAACCGTGGCTTCCGTCAATTTCGAGCACTCTTTCAGGCCTTAAAATATCCGTCAGCGGATGCACTGTAGCCGATGTGTCCGGGTTCTCATAAAGCGAGACAAGCTCCCCTGGAGCTGCGTGATAGCGGAAGAGGGAATCACCCGAACATCGCTCCGTCATCGCAGCTGAGGTGTCGCTGGTTGCAATGTTCTGTTGTGCGTTAACCGCCATACTAGCAGACGGGAAGTTCGTGGAAGCGTGGCCCGTTAAGAACGGCGGCTCTGCCCTCCGCTTTGTCGCACACTCGAGTGAAGCGGGGTAGAACGTCGCACCCAAACGAAAGGGCAACGAAGTGCAATTGGCCTCTTCAATTGAATGCTCGCCAAGCGACAAGGCGTTTGGGCTGCCGTCGCGTCGCTGGCCTTGACAGCCTTGACGCTCCGCTAGCTCCGCGTCGGCGTAGTGGTCACCTTTTCGCTCTTCAAAAGAAGCGCCACACTGCATGGCGCTGGCTTCTGTTCAGTTTCGGTTTCGGGTTCACCGCTAACGCTGGCCGTTTGAGTGCCTGCGTTTTCAAAGTACGAATACTTTATACTAACCACATCGTACTGCTCAAACGTCAAATGAAAGCAGTCACTGATCATTAAATGTTTTTGCTAACGCAATGTGATAACGCCACCAATTGCACTTGTATAGGCTGCAAAAATTCAATGTTTACGTCATGCAGAGTACTGTAGCCAAACGCTTTAAAAAGCAGGGTTCCAAATACCTTTGCATTTCATTTAAAGGAAGGCTTGCCTATTTTGGGTGTCTGTTTTTAGCTACCAGACAGGCAAGTGTAAACGAAAGCTCGAAAAATGCCGGACGGGCTAATCGTAGATTGCGCAGGAAATGTTAAAAACTTGTCCAACAAAAAGCTCACCTCCTTTATTGCTTGAATCACGTATAGTGACGTTGCACAGTAGCACAGATGTTATGAAAACTATCCGTCAAGAGTCAAGCGACCCGAGTCCAGCAATCTCGGGGATAACAGTTGGAGGCAGCAATAGTCGTCTGCTTCCACTACACAATTTGAAATAAATATTTCTTCATAATAACTAAACAACTATAAATATAACTTTGATAAAACTCAAATACCTACATTAGTTAGGTGTTTAAATAGTGGTTTAGGTTATAAAACTATTTTAATACGCAACTGCGCCTTTACAAAAGACCGCTTGTTGTAACCGGAAACTGGCTTTGACGGAGCGGTACTCCACTTCCTCCCCAATGGCAGCGGGTGGTGGGTGTCGGCGGAGCTTTTTGAGCCGTCGTTGATAATGTTCGCCCCGTTTCCTTCTAGTCGCGCAACGATTGCTCAAGCCCTCACAGGTCACGGGGAGAGCCAGCTACAAACTGTAAGTAGCCTTTTTTACATTCACATCTTAGCCACAATCGTGCAGCGCAGCGCGCGCAATTCGTCCGCCGCCGAGATGTGTCCGTGCGTGCTTTCCGATTTGACAGGGACTTTTATTTTTCTCTTCATTTGAACTGCTCCGTAGACTTCCTCGTGCTACCGGATGGCTTGAGCACCGCTTCAAATGTCCGGAACGCTTCTCTAGCCATATAGAGCCTTCGAGAACGTCCGTTGTGGATAGAAAGAGTTTAAATTTCCGACCTATATATTATCCAAAACTAAACAGTGCTCCGGGCCTAGCGAACTGGCCGGGTTTCTCCCGACTGTGTTGCACTTTTGAGCCGGCCAAGAAAAACACGTCGCCGCACCGGTGTTCCCCTACTACTTGACCGATTTGGCAGGTTGGAGGGCAGCCTTTTGTAAATAAGCTAACACCGCCGTGATCTCCGCACAGGTTAAACGAAAAGCACATCGTGCATGTTTCGGTGCTCTGGCGGGCATTCAAAGCAGGGATGTAATTTTTTTTATTTCGTTGTCAAATATTCCTAACAGGCAGTAGCGGTGTTTGCGCGAATTGGAGAGGGGGGGGGGGGGAAGGAGGGGGCTATACGCGTTTGTTTTTCTCGATATCTCAGTCGGCCAGTGGGGCGACTGCCCGTCCAGCCAGCCAGCGTCCGTCGGCGCGTCAGGGTCGTGCGCGCGCGCTGAGCGAAATGCCCCGTTGCACGACATTCCGAAACAACTTTTTTTTTTTCTCCTTAGAACCCCCTAATGTCTCTCCCCCCTCTTTCCCAGTTCAAGTCTATATTCCACTCACGTAGCTGGCTCTGGCTCTTTTCCGTCTCTCCAGCTAATATAGACTTCGATAAAGGACTCGGCGGGGAAACTAGTCAGTCGGACAGCAACGCTTGCCGGCTGTTTTCCTCTCAGCAGCCGCTGTGGAGTGGCGTCTTTCCTTTTGTTATGTCGACTTTTTTTTTCTCCACACACGCTTGTTTTTCCCTGCCTCGTGCTCGCTCTCCTCCGCGAGCAGCAGGTGTTTCCGGTCCAAGTAGACCGGCGGCGGCCAGCCAGCCAACTCGAGAGGCGACGGCAAAAAGTTGCATGCCGCTTACTTCTCACTCATTTACACACGCGCACCATGCTACGTGCCTCGGCTTTGTTCTGAGGGCAAGAGACCGCTGGTCTTTGTGTCTGTCTCTTTTTTTTTTCGTCGCTGGCCCTTTTTTTTCTCTCTCCTCTACACCATCCCGGACGTATACGACACACGCAACGACTGCGAAAAAAAGAGCGCGCGCGTAACTCCTGAAAGAAACTCGGTCACTGCTCGCCCAGCTCTTCTCTCGTCAGCATCGCCACTTCATGCCTCCCTCATCTTCCCATTGTGCGCGGTTTGTTTTCGTCATCAACTCGTCCGCCTGCTCCGAGCCTGTTTGGTCACACCTGGTCTGGCATGCGGTGAGTCGCTATTTTTCGCTCCACACACGCGCCGCTTGCTCTCGCATCTCATCCTTGCATGCCCGAGCGGCGACGACTGCCTTGCAACGCTGGTGTGTTTGGAAGGCAGTTCGCCGATGCGGTGTTTCTTGATTGGAAGGGGTGACGCCGAGCGCGCGACTGTGTGGTTGTGATCCAGTTGCCTGTACACACACACACGCGCGCGCACACATTCACGGTTCGTGTCGGCGTGTGTGACCCGTAATCCTGCCTCGTGGTTCGTCGCTTCAGCTGCGTTGTGTGGACCTCGCTTCACTTGGCACGGCGAAGCTAGCGGTGCACTCTGGGCGGTTTCGCCTGCGACTTGAGAACGTAAGCGTGTTTGGATGTTTCGCAAGCTTTGTTTTGGTCTTCCTTTGCAGAGACTGCTTTTTTGCCGGAGGGGTTTCCAAACGCGTTTCCGTCGTCGCCCAACTTCGTGGAGTTTTTTTGCGAGCTTGCCGTTTTACCCGATACTCGAGAAAGTGTGACGTATCCATTTCATTATGACTCCTTCCTTAGTGGAGAAAAGTCAGTGGAGTACGTATAGCGTACCTCGCGAGCACGATCGAGACACGTACCTGAGACCAGGGGGACCAAATATGGTGATTTGATCTAGGCAAGAAAAAGGAAAGCTGAATTCGAAACCTCGCCACATCAGGCTCGAGGCCTTTCGCTGTCATCAAATCAGCGCAGTTGAATCGGCTCGAAATCTAAAGGGACACTTGTGCGACGAGATTTATCAAGAATCGCGCTATATACGGGGCGTTTTTGTGCCTGTCTGTGCTGCTCCGAATTGCCTCCTGGGCGCTTAGGTTTTTCCTTTACATCTTGCTTTTTGTTTTCGTTCCCTTGGCTGGTATCGACGCCCATGTTTTATCCGGCTCGAAATCGCGAGACCTTGTATCTATAGGCGCAAGCGCAGAACAACCAGCGAAAAGCGGTGGCCGCAGGCGAAAGCCGCGCGTTCTGCTGCAGCCTTCGTGTATCTTTCTTTTTGCGAGTTGAGGTGAACGACATCGGGGCTCGAAACTGGCGTCTTGCCACTGGCTTCCGGGGAGCGCAAATAGCAGGAAGGGATATGCCTTTTATGCCTGTGTTAATTTTTACGTGTCCCTTTGTGCGGGTGCGCGAGCGCTCGGCGCGGCGATCTTGGAAGAAACCGCCGCCGCGCGCACACCGGCGGCTACCTCTTTCTGTTCAGTTAGTCGCGCACCCCTGAGACTCGGGCTTCCATCTGGAACGGAACCTCTTCGCCTGTGCCCAAGTTTAGCGTTCGCCAAGACCCCGTGTTTGTGCGGCGCATGTGCGTGGTGTGCACAGAGTGGTTCGTTAAGGAGAAACCGCCGACCTCCTGAGCGGTTTGCTGAATCATTGCAGATCTTCCCGAGCTGAGCAGCCAGTGCTGGTGTTTGTGCCTAGTCGTCCACCCTCAGTGGGTGAAGAAGACGTCAGGCAATCCCCTTGGTTTACTGTGATGTATGTGTGAGTGACCTGGTGTTGGACCCAGTGCTGCCAATTTTGATATCCAGTAGAGAGACAAAGCCCAAAATGTTTCTCTGCAGGTGTGTATCGTCCATAATGTGCTGCCTGTTTCGCATCAGTTAATTGCTCCTATTCATGCTTGGCTGGCTGTAATAACTTAACTCACACTAACACAGACAGGAAATGAAACGTGCCAGTTACTATTATAGTTGGGGCCCTCTTTTATTGCGGGACTCTGTATCAAAAATGGTTTAGACCTCTTTCAGGACTGAGAGTGACTCAGCATCATCTTGTTGAAGGCACTTAGTTTGTTTTCATGTTCCTTCAGGTATTGTGATGTCCCAAACAATAGCCTGTCCACACTTCAGCATGGTCGTACCTGCTTTGTCATTACGTGTCGCTACTTCCTTATCAGTGTTTAGCAACCTGGCAGGTTAAAGCAATGCAGACCACTTTGTTCCCTCCAGTGTCGAACCGCTTGTCATTGCAACTTACGACTTTCTTGTTCTCAGTCTGCATTTAGCAACTCTCATATGCATCACAACAGCAGCGTCGTCCAATGCACATGCCGGAAGGTTAGCAGCCTTGACTCTGGCCAAATGCCAAGGCCTCATTTGCAAGGGAGATTGCCCTACATGGAGAGACACGCGCCGCTGTTCCTCCCTCTCCGTCAAATGACGCGTGACCTCCGGGAGGAGCCAGAGCATAACAGAGGGAGTCTTCGGGGGGGGGGGGAGTGTGACAGTGTCTTCTTCTTTTGGAAGTGTTGTCACGCCAGGGTGCTCACGTGTTTTGGGGTCAGGGCGTCTTCTCCAATGCTTCTTCTGCGATCACTGGAGGCTCCCTCGAGAGACAGACCAATATGCCACTGTGTGCTGCAGTGAGGGTGCCTCTGGTGTGCAATGGGAGCATGTGGAAGATTTAGACTCAGCAGCAGGTGTTCAGCTGTCGTGATGTGTGTGCGGTAAATGTGCTTCATTCTATATTTTGGTCAAGCTTGTACTAATAGCTGCTGCTGTCTGGCGAGAAGATAACACTGCTTTCTTGTTAGCCTGTAGCATATGACCGCAGCTGCATACTAAAGCTTCGGCATTGTTCGAATGCTGTTCCAAGCTCTCCAAAATGTAATTTGTGATACAGCACTCATCTCTGCTTTTGGGCACATTGTGGAACAATGCACGTAGTGTATTTGGTGTTGTTGCACATTGAGCTTGGTCCAGGCTTCTATTTTTCATTTTGAACTAAGGTGGAAGAGGAGTTTTGCTTTTTACAACCTCTCACGTTACTGCTTTCACATCGATCTCCACTGCACGTTGTATTATGCATAAGGTAGTTCATTTAGAAACAGAAAGGCTAGCAGTATGAGTGATGTTTAATCATGCAAACTGTAACATAGAGAATTATGAAGGTTGCAGTGTTCCATACTGCCCATCATGTTCCAAGGGACACTTGCATTGTTTAAAGAAGTGAGCTGTGGGAATTAGGAGGGGTGTTAAAATTTTGGTTTTTTTTTTTATTGCCTGCTTGCATTTCTTGAAAAATTTTCATTCTGATAAGCAAATGATGAATCAGCATGTGGAGTCTCACAAAGGTTGCAGTGTTGCCTACTATGTGCAGTGCGTATCTTGTAACACTTTCATTTTGTAAATAAATTGCGAATCTTATTTTGGGCCTACTGCGCAAATAGTGAAAGGTGATGCTTGCTTAGTACAGTACCATACGTATGAGGAATCGTTCTCCCTCTGGGCCTTTATGAGCAGCAGGCATTAGGGTATACATAATCCATTATGAAAACACTTCATTATTTCCACCAGTTGTATGTCATTTCCAACTGAGACTGAAGGAAATTGAAGTAAAAGCTTCATAAAATCAAAGGGTAGCTGAATAAGATCAAAGCAATCTTCAAGGGCTTATGTTTGCTTTTCATAATCAAAATATTGGTGCTGTTTGTCATCGTGAGACCATGAGCAGCTGCCTGGAAATCACAGCAGCAGTTAAGATCTGTGTGTTCTCTCTCGGTATTACAGATGTGAGATGGGAAACCTCCTTCGGTTGTTGTCGAGGGATGACACCCCGAAGTATGACGTCTTTGTAGACTTTGAAAGTAAGTGGCTTTTCCCCTAGCCTGCACATTTGGATGCTTAAATATTTATGCATTTATATCCTTGTCTGACGTGCACATTTTATTGAAAGGCGTCTGACGCCTTATGGTCCTGTTCTTACAGCAAAGATACTTCTTTCTTGATCTGCTAAATTTTGTTTGTTAAAGCTTTTTTCTACAGAACTATGCATTTGTTTCTTGGTTGGATAGACCAGTTTTCGTACAGCCAGCGTTTCGTGCGTCTTGTTTTAATCTTCTAAATCTGACCTCTGCATTAATTTCTGTAGCTTTAGTTGAGGGTAATATAGAGTGTCACTTATCTGGCCCCGGCCATGTCAGTGTGTAGTGCCACATTTAAAGCATTTAAGGTTTTAATAGTATCATTACACTTCATAAATGCACGCATTTTCGATGTCTTGAGGTGAGCAAGGTGTAGTCAGAAAAATCAATGGTAACAAAATATAATGGTTATACATTGCAGCCTTCTGATAGAGCTTTTCTTTAGCTTTCAGAAAATATATGCACTTAGGTAGCCTTTGTGACTTCGAAAATGCTGTCCTAGTTGGTTTTTGTGGTGGCGTCGAGAGGCAAGGTGGGAGCCATCAGAGGCTTTATTTGTGTCTTATTTTTTTAAGGAACAAAAAGTTATTTTTACCTTTCCTCTGATAGAGCAGTTCTTTTATCCTTCCGAAAATATATTGCACTTTCTTGTTTGAGACTTGACTAATGCTTTTTCCATCTTAACAAAAAGGTGCGAGCTTTCGGAGGCTTTCTTTTTTGTACTTCTATGAAAACAGCATTTTTGGTTGTTTATATAACTTTTTGTCAGGTACTATAGAATGCAAGCAACGAAATTTGGAACAAACTGCAATAACTTTACAAGAGCCAGGACTAGGCTCATTCAGTTTGTATTTTTGTTAACGAAGAAAAAGCGCAATCTACTTTTTGCTTAAAGTGAACAATTTTAGTTATGGTTGTCTACCTAACACAACAATTTCTACTCTTTTTGAAAAATTTCATGGCTCTGCATTCAGTAGATTTTAAGCAAAAGATGCTTAAGAAATCTCATCCTGCCCTAACTGCACCCAGGCTTTTTTTTTTTTTCTATAGCCCCAAGTTAGGAAAGTTTGAGGAAGAGTTTTTTTTTTTATTTTACTTTCATTTTGTTTAGGACTGTCAGATATGCTTTTATCAAATCATTTTTAATTTCGATTGTTTTTGGCTCGATATGTGAGGAATGGAAACAAATCTCGCTAGAGCCTTGAAGTATGCACACTTATACAATTGTGCTCTTTTGCACAAAAATAGTTATCCTCAGATGACTATTTTTATAATAATTATGTAACAAAAGTGCACAAGTAGCCGGGCACAGCAACACATAATTATGTATTTGTGTTTTCACTTTCAGATGCGAATTTATAATACAAATATGAGTAGGTGGCATCAGATCATGTGTTCCATTCCCCATTGTTGCTGGGGGAAGTAAGCTGAGCTCAAATTTACTAATATGTGTGTGTAGTAATGGGTAGATCGCATTTGCGCAGCACTCTGTTATCACTGCCTGTTCATTTCAGTGCAAAATAAAGTGACGTTATCAGCGCGCATAGTGTTTGCAACTGGTGGTCAAGCTGCCCTGATAAGATCACAGAGCACGCTATGTTTGATAAGAGTACACAAACGTGCATGCAATAAAGTGACCACTAACTACGTCAAGCTCTAATGCCAGTGAACCATTGATTCAAATCTCTTCACTACTTTGCAGCCAAAAAAGTTTGCCTTCCTTCATTCAAATAAAGGCTTCGTTCACTCATTCATTTCTTGATTCCTCAACTGTGTATTTGCCGTTACTGCCATTTCATCGTTTTGGTGCGTTGCAACTGATCTGTTTGCGATCCTTCTCATCGTTTCAGATGCTGAGCCATCGGAGTCTGAGGTGGAAACGTACCACGTAGTGCAAGATGTGCTACAGCATTCACGGGACATCCTCTTGGAACTGCAAACGTACAAAGGGGCGGGCAGCGAGATCAGAGAGGTTAGTTCGTTGAAGCTGTATAAACGCTCTCATTGTGTCGAGTTTTAGGGTTCTTACGAAAGTTGACGCTATTCGGTGCCAGATGCGTGGCTTAGAAAAGAACCTCGAGATAGCTGCTTGCATCCTTATCGCACGTCATTCACTGCTAACTGTTTAAAGTATAGTTGAACCTCCTCGTAATAAAGGAGGGGGCGCTAAATAAACCACTTCATAATGACCATTACGTCTCATCCATATAGAATTTCATTGTGATACTTAAATAGGAATTGTTTCCTTTGTTGTATTTGTTAAACAGTTATGTTCGAGATCACATCGTTATGAGGCTTAGCTCTGTAGTAAATGTTACCAGCAATAACAACACTAGTATTACAGCTACGTTGACCAGCATAGTAATCAACATCCTAATATAGTTACCAGCATCCTTGCCACTGCCACATTGCATGCATTTGTGGCATTGCATCAACTCGGAAGAAACACAGAAATTAACTTGGGTAGTGTGTGTGTGTACATTGTGGAATCAGCTTGCGAATCAGTAGACCATGTTCTGCTTTTCTCATGCTCGCACAAATATGCTGGCTTAACTAGCGATCTGTTTTCAACTGGGATAGGATGTGGTTGTAGTAGAGTGAAGCAGGAAGGTGCTTCAGTGGTAACAGCTCGCAGTGCTCTGCCCTCAAGTTTTGTGCACTAACTTGATCACATCACTAATTGCTTAAACTGCACCAGAGATCATTTTTAGACAGTTCGCTCATTCGGCGGGGGAAAGAAATGGCGTTAAAAATGCGCCTCAGATGCAGCGGCACCATCTTGAAAGTGGGCCAGAGCAGGCGACGTTTCTGATGGCATGCTGAAGCTCCTGTCTACCACACTGTCTATTCTAGTTCACTGCAATGTTCCAATTACGGACCCACTCATCGCTAGATGGATATGGATAGCAGCACAGTCCGGCCTCAGATATCTGAATTCATTAAAAGTATTGTCATTATTGCTCGCATAAGTGGTCTACGTAGCTAATACCTGCATTTCAATTTTTCTGGCCTTTTCTAGCCTATAAATGCTCAGTTTCATTTTCTGCAACTGTCGCATCTTTATTTGTTTCTGTTTTTTTTTTTTTTTTTTTTTATGCGGTAATCAGATCGTGCGGGCTGATTTATTTGCCCTAATTGTGCCCTTAAAGGTGGCCGCCTCTAATGTCGGTGTGTGTTCTGTGATTATATGCGAGCTAAATCTGTTTGTGGCTCTCCCCGGCGTGATGCAGCTGCTTTTTGGTTTTCGCTCTGTCCAGGCTATAGCCAACCCAAGGAGTGAAGCTCGCCAAATGAAAGCCTGGGAAGCTGTGCTGCCCCTGGTCTCCAAGTTAAAGCAGTTCTACATCTTCTCCCAAAGCCTTGGTGAGTGCAAAGCAGGACAAGATTTTATCTCTGTCGATGTCTGTTTGTAAGGAACAAGTGAAATCGCTGCAGCCTTTTGTAGAAGTTCTGAGAGTGGCCATTGTTTGTGGGTGGGTGCTCTGATCAGGTGCAGCATGAAGCATAAGTGCCAAGTGGAGCGTTATGAAGGGTGGCTGCTACCCCCCAGTGCTGGCCATGATGGTCATCTTTTCATGTTGTAATCAGTAAAATGCTCAAGTAGTTCCACGTGTCATGTAGCGTGTGATGTCAGCTCGTGTTAAAAAAACCCGGGTAGTCTAAAGTATTCAGACTCCCCTATTATGGTGTCCCTCTCAAAGAGGGGACGCGGAGCTTAAATACCCCCCCCCCCCCCCCCCCCCGCCCTTCTTTAAAGAAAACAAATGTGTTTTTAAAATTTGTTTGTCTGGACGGTGCATATATTCAAGGAACTTCTCACCAAGTTTGGTTGTCATCTGTGCGGTTAAATTAATTAAAATTATCGAGATCGGGTGCACTCACCACCGAGAGTGTCTATGAACATAGATTTCAAGATGCACAAGATAGTGGGCACAGAACTGAACACAGAGTGTATCCCCAGGTTAGAATGCATGGAGCTTAAACAAAGAAACACTCCCAGCAAGCAACCAAGCAAGACATTTCACGAGCGCAGATAAGAGTGCTAAGGAAAGAAGCAAATCCAAGCAATCGCCATAGAGCAGTGTTGTGTTGGAAAGGATGATCCGACATGCACCAGGCCGCTTTGATTAATTAATTCAGACCCTAAATATGAATTCCATGTTCTGAAACCTTCGAACTCATTTTTCTCAGTTTGCACTTTTTGCAAGAGCCCAACCGTTAAGAAAACTACCATTTCTTGACTGTTTCGCCAAAGGCTGCTTTCAAGCTCTTTCTGGACTAAAATTTTGTTAGGAACATTATAAGGTGCTTTTTGGATTCCTAATTGCTCTCTATGAAAAAAATATCAAATATGGGACAAGGACAATCCAAAAAAAATGTTCAAAGGGCTCAGATTTATACAGAAATGCCATTAAGAACCCGCAACTTGCTGCACTATCCACTACCTAGACGTTATCTAAGCACAAGCGGTTAGTACACCTTCATGATTTTTGAAATGGTTGTTTTTATAAGTAATTACTCATTATGACAGCTACAACTTTTTTTTCTGCTTGAGCTTTGGTGACAAAACTTAGAATATAGGTATTCTAATAAGAGGGAGATAAGCCATCCCTGAAAATTTTATCAAAATTGGTGAAACAGTTCAAAAGTTAACCTTTTAGCCCCGCACCCCTCCTTAACCTGAGTCGCATTGGGACGATAAGCCTCATAAACCAGACCAGGCTTCCTATGTCAATACGCTGAGGCCCTTTAAGAAAGTTAAATGTGCCTCTTTCAAGCACTTTTCGGTGTGTTGTACTTGCAATGCTGTTATTGTTGCCTGTTGCATCTTCTTTTTTCCAGGTGGCTAACTCTTCTTGTAATTTTTGTAACTCTATTCTTCATAATTAACATTTTTGGCTCTAAGTCAGGAGTTCAGTAATGCTGATTAATGAAGTTGGCTTGTATGGTTTTGGTGAGACAGTGTATTTCATCAGCTCAGCGAAACTGAAGGAGCCATCGTGTTCTGACAAGTCGGGCTCTTTTTTTCTCTTTTTTTTTAAATTTGATCTCCCCAGATGAAGTTGTGCCTCGCATCTTATGGGAGCTGTGCTCTGGCCCACGCACTCCACGCGAGCACCTGGAAACGCAGCAAGCCCTCGTCAAGCAGTTTGCAGAAATTCTAGACTTTGTACTCAAATTCGACGACCTCAAGGTGAGGAGGAGCTTGGCGAAGTCTCATTGATTGTACAGTCATTGAGACAAGTAGGAGTGTGTTGCTTCTGTTGCCTCGCGTGTCATTTTAACAAGTGTTGTCAAGGCTTGAGGCACCATTGCATAGGAAAATTATTTTTGGTCATCAAATGCACCCACTGAGCACTACAATCACCCCACTAATAACAGTACCTTTTTTTAACAATGTATCGGATAAAACAATGGGCAGCTGCTGCACCAGCGGATTTGCCATGTGTTCTATGGTAAAATAAACCGCTTATTACAATTGTGTCATATATTATCGGTTATAGCAATCAAATATGGCCTCTGAAACTCAACAGGATGCGGAAACACTGCTACTGCAAAAGCACGCGCGTACACAGAGACGCAGACAACCCTGATGCAGCGACAATAAAAAAAAGAAAGAAATCTGACAGAGCGCGTCGAGCCAATGCGTTGGTAGGTGCACCGGGGAAGCTTGCATGCCACGGAGACGAGGAGTAGGACGGAGTGCTTCCTCACATGAAGGAGGAGGGAAGGCGTAAGGCGCTGCCAGGCATGGCCGTTCTGAGGAAGAGCTTTGAGCGCTCCCCCTCGAGACTGCAGTGGCCTAGGAAACTCACATCCTATCTGCCTCTGCACGGTGAGGCAGTCCATTCTAAGGGTGCACTGACCGTGGTGCACTGCACTATCTTCCCCGATTTGTTTGTCCGGCCCCCTGCTTCGCGGTTGCACATGTTTTGTGGCAGGCGTGCAGCAGCGTTCGTGCACGTCTTTCTAGCATGGTTCTCCTAGTGTGCCATCATCGTTGCCACGATCTTGCTGGCCCTGGATTTTTTGTTTGTGAACAGCAATGAAGGATTCCCCTTCAGGAAGCGCTACACAGCCGGCGCAGAAGAGAAAGCGAACAGCAATACTGCTTGAAATTAAGCGGAACGTTGTACGTGAGCATAAGGACGGCGTAAAAGTGTGCAAATTGGTGCACAAGTATGGCCTGACGCAACCGACAAGGTCGACAGTTATCCGCAACACGCTCAAGATTGAGAACGAAAGCGATGCCAGGGCTGCTGATGCAATGGACAACGGCCAGAAAAGGGTTCGACACGGGGCCTACAGAAACGTAGAACAGGCGCTCTATAAGTGGTTCTTGAATGCAGCGAGCCTGCCGATTAGTGGCCAAATTTTAGCGGAGAAGGCAGAGCACTTCGAATACCTCCTGCGCAACACCGATTTCCAGCCTGGTGGTGGTTGAATTCAACGGTTCAAGGAGAGACATGAAATCGTCTACAAGGCAGAATCGCTCGGTGTCGACGCTAGGCAGAAGTGGCTTGAGGAAACACTGCCCTGCATCCAAGAAGCATACGTGGACCGGAACATATACAATGGGGACGAGACTGTGCTGTTTTTCCAGATGCTACCGTCAAAGGAGATCCTTGTAAGGGCGGCAAGCAAAGCAAGTTGCGTGTGACCATTTTCTTGTACGCCTACATGGACGGCAGCGACAAGTGCCCCACCTTCGTCATAGTGAAATCCAAGAATACCTGCTGTTTTCGTGGTGCTGCGAGGATCTCTGTTCGCTACCGTCATAACGGGAAAGCATGGATGTTGTGCAAACTTTTCCGTGAATGGCTGGTCAAGTTTAATCAGCGGATGCAGCGCGAAGGCAGGAAGGCGGCATTGGTGCTCGACAGTTGCAGTGCCCACCAAACAGCTCAGAAGCTCTTGCACGTGAAAGTCCTTTTTCCTCCCACCTGACACCTCTGCAGGATTGCAGCTTATGGATGCAGGTGTGGTTGCTTGCTTCAAGGCACTGTATCGCCGACGTATTTTGAGCAGGCTCACGCTGAACCTCGACATTTCTGTCCGAGAACGCCGACCGGCGCCAGACTTGAAGATCTCATTCCTGATGGCAGTGCAGTTCATTTTTGGATCATGGGCAGAAGCAAGCTCCTCCACCATCATGAACTGCTTCAGGAAGGCGGGCTTCGCTGGGGATGCCGGCGACATGGAAGTTGCAAAGCTCCTGCCGATACAGCGATGACCAAACTTTGGTCCACAGTGAGCAGTAGTGATGGCGACGCCTCAGGACTTGAGGAATTTTTACATGCCGACGATACAGTTGCGACATATGAAAAGCTGACAAATGAGGCTATCGTCCTTACAGTCACTGGCGAGGGGGATGGTGACAGTAGCAACGACGACAATGAACCGGAACCTGTGCAGGTTGCACCTCACCAGGAGGTTTTGAATATGATCTACTTCCTATGGGACTGAGTTTTTTCTTAGGACATTCCACTGCACTATATTCAGTAGTTGGATGCCCTGCAAAAAGATGTAGGCCAGATTGCCTTGAAACAGAAACACTTACGGATTACGGGTTTCTTCCCGCTACGAAATAAAAGTGTCAGCTACCTCCTTCTCATTAAATGTGTAGTTTATAATGTTTTCTTTGTTTTGTTTTTTGACCTAACCAGGTTGTAACAATCCGCCTTTTGCGCGAGGATGTGGCGCCATCATACGGGAGCGGGCGGGAAACACATTGGGCGGCAGTGTAGCAGACGACGCGAAAGCGCACCATACGAAATGGCCATGCCAACGCTGGTAGAAAGCGAAAGCTTCCCCCCTTTTTTGGCCTCGGAGCGGAAAGTAGTGACAGTGATTGCAGCGTATCATGTTCACGCAGTATGGGGTAAAGTAGAGCGTTTTCACAATCCACTCATAACGCACGTACGCATATACTATCTTCATATTGTAAGAGCGTGTAGCGCGGGCCATGTTCGACGTGACAGAATGAGACGCTCTCAGCGTACAGTTTTTCGGCAGACAGGAGTGCGTGGGGGCAGAGAGAGAGAGGGATCTCAAAGGGCAAAGCAGCCAGGGGTTTGTTGATGCTGCAGAGCTAGGTGGAATAGTCTCCTGTGACTTTGAGCGGCGCATATGCGTGGGGTGTCTTGAGTTACCGAGCACAATGCGGTCACTGCGGCGCCGGCATGGTGCAATGGGCGTTGCTTCCTCCTCACGTCATCTACAACCGTGCAGCTATAGGATTTCATCTACGAAGATCGGCAGAGAGGCACATATACACACCCCGTGAAAAGGGCATTATCCCGGCCGGAATGCACACCTGCAGGAAACGCACTGCATTTTTCTGGCAATGGATGATTCAGCGCTGTAGCCGGTTTCTGGCCTCGGGAGTCAGAACGGATGTGGTCGCAGTGGTGAAAAGGTTCTTGGTGCGCAGAGAATGGTCATTCTGTTGTGAAAGGATCTCCAACGTTCATTTCTGCCTCCGCCGCGATTTCTGCGGAATCAACAACTTGGTGACACATGTGAATCTCCTACATATCGGATGCGCATCTCGGTCAGGAACCAACCCTGTTCTACGTCCAGAGCAATCCACTCTGCAAGTGAACTAGCATGAACCCTCCAGGAGACTCATTTATTGTGCCGGGCGACTTCCTTGCCGTTGCAAACGGTTGGACGTAGACGACGATTATCAAGCTCCCTAACGAAGTGCATCTGATTGCGTACACCAAAGGAACAAAATCCGGATGCTTTGGCGTGCACGAAGGCGAGCCTTTAATTTAAAAAAAAATACTATGTGTTGTGCAAGAGTGTCATGTTCGTCATATGCTCCGAGCGGCAAAAACGCAGATACTACAGGTATGTATGTATCTAAACGAAATATGCATGATGAAAAGTACCTACTGGAGTTTTCACCCAGGCTGTAGCGCACCAGGGATAGCTGCAATGAGGATTTTTTCGGTGCGTGATTGCTTTAGTTGCGCCGGGGCCTGAAGGCGATGTATTTTGTTTTTTCTTTTCTTTATGTGCGAAAGGGCTAGGTAGCTTAGATATCACAGGCGGCTCTGTGCGCTAGGCCGTAATATTTAGCATGTTTTATCGTGACTGCCTAACAAGGAAAAAAAATACGGCGTTTTAATGCACTGCCGTTAGCGAGCCTCATGACCAGCTCAACCACTCGGCTCGCGAACAGCGGTGCATCACAACAAACGCCCAATTTTTCTTTTCTTTTTAGTCAGGCGGCAGTCGCGATAAAACATGCTAAATATTACGGTCTAGCGCACACAGCCACCTGGGATATCTGCGCTACCCGGCCCCTTCGCACATAAAGAAAACAAACGACAAAATACATCGCCATCAGACGCGCCGAACAAATGCTCATTGCGGCTATCACTGGTGGGTTACAGGCTTGGTGCAAACTCCGGTAGATACTTTTCATTATGCACATTTCCCTTAGATGCATACATACCTGTAACGAAGTGTTTTTCGCACAGTTGAGAGTACGCAGTAGGTAGCTAAGGTCGGCCATTCACATCTTGACGCTTGGTGGCCCTAATTGTAGCTTCACGTCGTTGTTGGCCGCGGCTCGGCGAAGGAAACCTGAAAAACCGCATCTTGCATCTTGGCGCGCTTAGAGAGTGGCAACCGTACGCGGCAGATGTGGTTGGCATCGCTTTGCCAAGCCTGTGAGGGCCACCGTGCCGCCCGGTGCCGCCAGCCTCCGTTCACTGGCGGCGCCGAGAAACGCCGTCGACGCCGCCCTATGTGTTTCCATCGGTCGCCGCTACGACTTCGCGCATGCGCAGAAAACTCCACAAAAGGCGGATTATCGTTTATAACGATGACATTTCCATGGCACTTCAATATTGTTATAAGTGGGTTTGAATGTCAAGCAGAAAGGTGTAACTTTAACTATTCAACATATTACTAGTTCGCAACATACAAAAGACTTAGCTCGTGCACAGGGCTTTTACAGTGTTGAACACAAGGTAAAGAGACTGAAGAGCATACTTACACACAGTAGGACTTCAAGCCTTGCATGTTTATCGAGACCTGCAAGAACACTGTAAAGGATGGTTTCGTTTGAGTGACTGAATTCGCCGTTTGCGAACTCTATTCACTGAAGTTACAGTGGGGGAACTCTGGTTGTTAAGTGTTCAAGCACAAGCAGCTGATTGATTATTGTCATATCTTGCCCATAATTCTGGCCTGGGTGGTCGGAGCTTGTGTACTGCGTGTGGCGCCATCACTAGTACCGGGCACCGCATTTCGAGTGGCCTGAAATCACAACTTCCTTGTTCTGTTTTTTTTTTTTCTTTTTTTTTTTTTTTTTTTTTTTTTTTTATGAAAATTAGTGCAACTACATACTGCTTCACCCTATCTGCAGATGACGAACCCGGCGATCCAAAACGACTTTAGTTACTACCGCAGGACGGTTAGCAGGTTACGGCTGGCAAACCAGGTGAGACTGCACGGCACTTCACGGGGTTGTTATTGCAGAGCATTGTGTGTACCACAGGGGCAGATATGATGGGAACAGGATGACTTGAAACCCAAATCAAAAAGTAACGGGCAGTCGTAAGACGTGATGCAACAGACGTGCATTAACAATATTGGTTTGATGTTTTGCATTTACATTTATATGGCAGTGGCTGCATTTCCATTGCATCTTTAAATTTGATTTCACGGTTGCTTGTTTATCGTGCTGCTGTGTGAAATCCTCTTGGTCTTAGTGAATGACATTTCTACGCAAGCGCAAGCAGCAAGTATTCTGGGAGAAATTACTTTGTGTGTGCGTGCGTTTGTGTGGGTGTTTTTCAATGTCCCAAAGTGACTCGCACTTTGAGGGACACCGTAGCATATAGGGCTCCAGATAATTTCGACCACTAATGCGGTTTCAGTCATGTGACACGGCTTAAGGGAGACACGGTAAACAAATTGTCACGGGGGGGTTGTTTTGCATGTCAAAACTGTGCAGGAGAACATCGAAGACGGCCTGGAGGTTCCGAACGAATTGGCGAACCACATGTCGCTATTCTACGCGCATGCAACGCCCATGCTAAAGGTGCTGAGCGACGCCACGACGCGCTTTGTGGCCGAGAATAAGGACCTTCCTATTGAGAACACCACCGAAACCCTGGGCACTATGGCGAAGGTCTGTCAACGCATGGTCGACAACAGGTAAGTTACATGGGAGCTGGCTTGCAAGAATGCAGTGACGAAAAGCAGTCAAATGCACAGCAGATAAACAGGATATGCAAGTGACTTTAGCATCTTTATTATTTCAGTCTGCCTTACTTTAGATCTGTTTAACACAACACATAGCCTGAAACCGTCTTTTGCTGTGGAACGAAGGAACTCAGTTTAAAGAAAGAAACGCGGCTTTGCAAACTTTTACACTTGTCGAAATCAGATTTTTTACCAGTAAAGTGTCCATCCTATAATTCATGGGGATGTGGAAACTTTCAGGGGAAAGTTTTCATTGCCTGACTCTAGGTATAAAAACTTGGCTGTGTAATCTGTCAGTGTGGCGTGAAATGCAAATATAGTGATTAAAAGAGGAAGAGTGAGTTAGGTCCAAATTCCAAAACAGTTAGTTCCAAAATGGTTAACTCGCGATTATGAAGTATCCAAGGAGCTTGTATTTTTAATGGCCGATTCGGAATGCATCGTTTAGTTTTTTTTTTTTTTTTTAAACAAGCTCTTTTTGCAGTTCTGTATGTATTATGTTACGCAAGTTTTTGTCAAGTCCCTGTAGGGCGACTTTCTAAAATGCAGTCTGTTGGTTTGTCTTTACAACAAGGAATGCATTATGGATAAAATAATCATTCTGGCGTTCATAAAACATTGAAACCGTCGAGGTGAAATCCCAGGATTGTCAAATTAATTTTCCCTTTATTGCACTTTGACATATCAGAGCAGGCCAATGGCTTGTATTTAAAGGGATCAGACATTGGATATTAAGTGTCAAATTTTTTACACGAAATAAAAAGCTTGCAATCTAGAGTGGCCATTTCTTAACGGCTTTTTTTTTTTATAAATGCTCTAGGAAACGTTTACCAGAATGTATTGATCAGTACATATGCATATTTTTATGTAGCTCGATGCTGGTAACCGTGATCAGAAGGTGCCGAAAACCACTGTTTCACTCTGTCAGGGTAATTACGCATTTTTGGTAGGGTACTATTCGTTCCGAGTTTCCACACTCAAAAGTGTTGTGGCACAGGGAGTACGTAGAAGGCGAGACATGTACAGTGCTTTCTCATCCTTGTCTTGCTTGCGCTCTTCTGCCTTGTGATGAATCAACTAGCCTGCGACATTATTTCGACCATATTGGTTATGATAGGGTTTTGCAGCTAGGCGGTGCTTCAGTTTTATGCAATTTTTGGCACCAAATTAAAATTGAAGGTCCTCGTTTCTTTCTACGCAATGTGAGGCCACCATTCATTTCCACCGTAGCCTCGTGCCACATTTTGGTTAGTAATCAGTCCCTTTGAGCGATTCTCCGGCAGTGAAATTTCTCGCGAGTTTTCATTAAAAAAATTGCATAACTTGTAAGGACTTGTTTTCTATAATATAAAATATGTTGGAGAAAAAGGGGAAGGTCGTATATTTGGAATTAGCAAGCAAAAATGGATGTGCCCCAAATGTGCCGCAATTATGATTGTGAAAGCATGGGAACGTTAATAACCAGAAATTAAATATTCCTTTCAGAAAAATGCTATCACGCTTAAATACTAATGGCTAACTGAGAAATATCTATTCTTTCTGAGCCTTTTGCCGCCATGGTAGCTCACTGGTTAGAGCACTGAGCTGCTTCGAGGATGCTGGTGCGGTCCTGGCTGGGGCAGCTGCTTTTCGATAGGGGCAGAAAGGAAGACGCCTGTGTACTGTGTGTTGTCGGAGAACGTTAAAGAACTCCGGATGGTCAAAATTTCGGGAGCCTTTTACTAAGGCATCCATCACGCTCTGGGTCAGTTCGAGGCATTACACCTTATAAACCAGACCGAACCTGAACTTGAGGAATGAAGAGCTGATCAGCATACCACACATACGAGACATTATCAAAGAAGTGAAAATATGAATGCAATTCCGACTAAACACTACGCAAGGGAAGCAGATCGTGGCATGGGACGACCGAATCAACACTGCTCCGAGGCCCTTGGGGACAGACATTTCACTGCCGTGGGAGGTGTTGGTAATCACACTAAGGCCACAACGACCAATTATTAGGTGCAATGCGGTTGCTAGGCACCTTTTAGAACAGAGGACGGCCTTCACAAGACCACTGAACACAGTAGGCATCTACACTGACCCTGCAAATAGAAAGCGCCCCAACACAACGGACAGCACACGTGCCACCTACCTGGAGGAACAATTTCCCACGCCGAGTTGCTCGCCACATGGGGAGCCATAAACTCCGTTACGACAACTGCAATCACAAGAGATAATTTCAATGAGTATCGAATTTTAACTGACTCATACACAGGGATTGCAGAGCTGATGGCACCAGCTACAGAATACAGTGGCCAGCAACGTCAGAAAGAGGCTAAAGCGAATGCGGGAAGTTGGAAAAGAAATTTAAATTATGTGGAGGCTGGGGCGTACTGGCACGGACTGGGGATAAGCAGCCGCCCACGCTGCCGCCGCCGCGCTAGTGGGTGGACTTGCTGACAGGTACAACGCCCCACACCCCAACTTCATGCCTAACCCGATGACTCAAATCCCTGTACGCACCTAAATAAAACACGACAGCAGGATTAGGTTAGGACAGCAGGAATGAAGCAACACCAACGCGGGCGTTTGACAATGCGAAAGGGCTCACTCGACCACAAGAGATGTTTGTCAACAAAGCAATAGCGAGCACAGCCTACACACCACACATACCTGACAAGTGGTTTCTCAGCAGACACGAAACAATCAAACTCGAAACATGCACCCACTGTCAGGAACAGTTGTACAGCAGACCTAAAACATCTTATATGGCAATGAGCATCTTTTTCACGAGGAAGAAACAAAACTGCGCTTATTCCACACGACGACATGCCCACTTACGCCAGTGAGGGCGGCCTGCTTCCAGTAGTGTGAGAGAGGTAGACTCACAGCGCGCAGATCGGCAGCATGGCAAGCAACGAGAAACAACTTGAAAAACCGTGAAGAAGCAAGGAGCTATGCTCCCGTCCTCTGAGAATTTGGGATAGTTAGAGAATTGACACAGGGAATTACTCTGGGGTATAATATTTCGCATTTTTGAAGGACTTTGCAAAATGAAAGCTCAAATTCTGTTATGTAGAAAAAGAGAACCGTTTGAATTTTGATGTATACGTATTCAGGACCTTTTCTGAGCATCATTGAATTTTGCCGAGTTTTGTGAGCGGCTACCTCTGGGTCTGGCTGAATGTTCCTGAGTCATTTAAGGATGGCCGCTAGGAACTGCTTTGTGCTGTGTTCTGTTTGTAACATCATGTGACCTCATTACATTAAGTGTTTACCGTACCATGCAGGGAAATCTGTTCGAGATTCAAGAATGAAGAGACCATCCTGTTTGTGCTGCGGGTGATGGTTGGTGTGATCATTCTGTACGACCATGTTCACCCCCAGGGAGCTTTCACCAAAACATCTCACATTGACGTAAGTTTTCTCCCCGTCCTTTCGTTCATCAAATGCCGTTAGGTGATTGTATGTTACACCATTTGTCCGGATTCGCCAGGGGCTTCCATCCCGTGCCTTTTTTAGGACATGGCAATAATAAACCAAACAAACATGGGTGGGAACAGTCTGTTTACAAGAAAGAAAAAGTGGAACTGCATACATCCCACTAACTATGTAAGGCGCATTCATTATGTGAGGCAGGGAGTGTCCAATTACATTCAGGCCTCGAAGTCTCATTTTGCACAAAAATTTGTTCATTGTATCTGATGTTCGTATGAAAGTATGCACTCAAACTCCCACAAGAAACGTCTACTAATAAGATAAAGTAAAGGGCACCTTAAGATGGGAACCACACTTGTTGAATTTAAAGAGTATCCTCATTTTTCGTTTCGTATTGGACAGCAAAAATGAACACACAAATCAGGATGGTGGCCAAGTGCAAAAACTTAATTTATTTATGAAACAGCGTGATCTTTGTTTGGGGGTACTTCACACTATTTTCCAGGACAAATTTCTCGACAAAATTAGTACAGTGCACCGCTTTCCTGATGTCAGCTGATTTGGCCACAGGGGCCTTCTCGAGGTACACACTCAATTTCCTGGCAGAACCGGTGGTCTCAGCACTGCCAAGAGGGGGCTCTTTGCCATCTTCTTCGCTTTCGTTGCTACTTGTAGTTTCATAATGGGAGGCAGCTGATGAACAATTTCTTGGTCGGTCAGTTTGGGTGCTACGACCAATTTGTCGTCTGCAGAGACAAATTACTCGAACTGAACCTTTGGCACCGCCAGGGGATGCCAGATCGTGCTGCCAAAATTCTCCACTTGAGACTCATTGGGCTCGTTGTCGCTGGTGGATAGGCCCAGCATCGACAAAGCAATTTTGCACCGTCAACTGGGTCACTTCGTTCCGCGCACCGTACAGCATGCCCAGCGTTGTTCATACTCCTTGATACTCCCCGGTCTGCGTCAGAAACGAGCTCCGTAACTATTCACTTCCAACAGCAGCAGAGACCGAATGACGCCTTTGTCTAACGGTTGCAGTGTTGAATTTGGTGGTAAGAAAACGAAGTGGACCATTTAAGTGGAACCACCACCTTGTGAGCAGAGCAGTTGTCCAATATCAGGAACACATTCTCGCGCTGTTCTGCCATGCCTTTATCAAAGGCCTTCAGCCGTGCTTTGAACGACAATGACGCCATCCACTTTCTTTGAAAGGTAGTCCACTTGCATGTACCTGACATTGTGTAAGCACCTGGTAGGAGCGCACTTGCCAATAACGGTTAGCCGCCTTTTGTCCGACCATCCATGTTCACAAGAACTGTAAGGGTGACGCGGTCTTTGCTCTTTTTTTTTTGGCCTCCACGGCGCAGTTTGTTCTTCGCTCCAAGTAACTTTTCTCGAAGCTTTCTGCCCACTTCTCACAGTTCTCTACATTGAGGGCTGCTGCTTTGCCAGACAAGGCATAGCAGACAATTTGATGGCGGTCTTTAAATCGCTGCAGCGAGCCATGGCTTGCATAAAAGTCATCGTGGCTCAAGATGCAAGCGAAGATGATGATGCAAGGCGTCATCAGAAATCACGGAAGTACAGTGCGCGCGGGTCGGCAAGAATGGGGGCAGAGATGCGCGGATGGTGGTTTGATCACACGTTGGTCACATGATAGGCAGCTCTTGAGATTCATTCCCTATCCCTAGATGGTGCAGCATGTGAAAGCATGGCTGATTCAAACACACTTTGAGTGTGAGCGACTCAAAAGATCGAAATTTTGTTACTTCTTTTTTTTTTTTTTTTTTTTTTTCATTTTGAGAGGATTGTTTGCACATTTTGAGCCTTGTGAATATAAAAAACAGCTTCGTAGTAACTGATGCTGCCAATTTTTGAAATACAATAGGACTACCGTAGAAATAAAGCATGGCCAACCAAATTTTGCTTGTACTTTGTTATATCCGATAATTCACTGTATCTGTGTTTCTTATAATAAGGCTTGACTGTACCCAATGAAAACATTAGGAGCAATGCTCCTTTCAAAGATCCTGTGGAATCCAAATGCACTATAATATGTTAGAATTATCAAAATTAATTGTCCTGCTAGTTGGTTGTTATATCATCTACATAATCCATCAGGGTGTTCTTGGCATTTTTTCGTTTTCTTTTTTTCTTTTTTCTGAGTGAGGCTTGCGAGCTGTTCTTTTGCGCTTTGCTGTAGTGGGAACAGGCAGGCAGTTGTGGGCTCGGGTATTCTCGCTCTCCAGTGCAAACAAAATAGAAATTAATTGTGGCATACTCCTTCAGGATTACGTTCGTGCAAGTACTACTAGCCCAAACACTACAGGCGTCAAAACGCACCAGTGACATATCATTTTTGCCAGAAAATGATAAACTATACCCCTTGTTTTTCTCTGAACGTTGTTGTAAGTGCAAGAAATAGGTAAATTCTCTTACCAGGCATCTCATTTCAGTTCATGCAGCATCCAAAATAGGCAGAAGGCAAAGTAGGTCAAAAACTGAAGAAAGCAAACAAAAATTGCCTGATTGGATGTTGATTTTCTGTTCAGTGTAAAAAGTCTGCATGTGAAGTGGGACCTAGGTGTCCCACCATGCATCAAATGGTCAAGTGGCAACATTTCAGATGCGTACAGCACAACTGAGTGAAGTCAAACCTTCGATACTTTAATAGTTGAGCCCACTTATAATGGCCGCATCTATAATGAGCACTCGGTTATTAGGAACGAGGATGGACCTACAGTCAAAATATGGATATGGTGCTGCGTCCCAGATATAACGAACAACTCACACAATTTGATTAGAGCTAACACGAAAGCGCTGGACCCCGGTAAGTGGTCATTTATGAAATAAATATCAAAACCAGAAGGAAAGCATGTTTGCCTGCCCTGGTATCTGCTATCTAATATCTGAAGCACCTGAACTGGGGTGGTGGAAGTGGATGGCAGTGGCCAGCGGCTGCCATTTATCATTGGAAAGTCTCGTGAGCCGTGGTGCTTTGGTACTTACTTATTTTCCAGTCCGCTACAGACACAACAGCAAGGCTTGGACGACGCACGACTAATTCGCCAAGTGGCTGGTTGAATTTGACCTTGTCATGACAAAGAGAAACGGGAAGATCCTATTTGTGCTCGACAACTACTGGGGGCATTTGTACAGCGTTCCCTGACCGTGGTGACCACACTTTTCCTTCCACCGAGTGCGGCCGCCAAGATTCAGCCAATGGACATGGGCATCATTCACATGCTCAAGGTTTCTTATCGGCAACGCGTAATCCAGCAGGTGCTGATGGCAAATGAGAGGCCATGCAGGTGCCGACAGCCCACTTAGAATCTCTTTGACGCTGTGAGAATGCTTAAGGCCTCTTGGGCTAAGCCAACTGAGGAGGGCATCACGAATGGCTTGCGTAAGGTGAGGTTTATGGGCCCAGGAATGGCGGAGGAGGTTGTCGAACAGCCTCACGATCTGCGCACAAATGGATTTTCGACAACGCATCGGTGATGCACAACTGGCCGTACCTGATGTTGCTTGGGACAACTTCATGGGTTTCGGACAGTGGCGCTGAGAAAGCGGAGCCCTGTGCTGATGAAGCCATAGCACGTGAAGGGCGAATAACCGAAGGCGAAGACTCCGACGAAGACATAGAGAATTCTAACTTGCCGCTAGTTGCCATGAGCACTTCAAAAGCGGTTAGTTACGCCGCGTCCCTGAAACAGTTTGTTGGCAACAAGGCCCTTGGAGAGGAGCATGTAGCTGCCCTGCGCCCTGAACAGCTTAGCAAACACCGTGATAGGGTGTGCTTTGAAAACGCAGACGCAGATAACAATTTTTTAAGGAATAAACGCTGTCTTTAATTGATTTTGTATTTTTGTTCGTATAATATGAGAAGTCCGCTTACTACGAAGTTCGGACATAACGAACGCGAATCAGCTTAACCGTCAGGTTGGTTATAAGTGGGCTCGACTGTACATGCAGCCTCCCACATAGCACAAATGGCCATCTTGCTTTTACTGCTTTGAAAGGCTAAAAGATAACAAAGATCACACTATCCTACATATAACACAAGAGGTCTTTGGAGCACTATTTGAGTTATCTTGTGCACTTTCACGGGTCCTTCTTCCTGGAGTCCCAGAAATAAATATTTTCCACCACAGAATGTTAGGACCACCCTGATTATGTCACGTCGCTTGGCTGAGCGTCTTTTTTCAAGTGATTCAAGAGAACCGCTGTGGGGAAAGTTTGTTTTTGCCGGGGCTGCTGAGGTATGCGCCATGAATGCAAGCATATTATTTTTTCCTGTGCACAGGTCAAAAGGTCCATAAGGGTCCTGAAGGAGCAGCCCCCTAATGTCGTAGAGGGACTCCTGAATGCACTAAGGTGAGAATGACCGACTCTGAGGTCACTGTAACCTCTAGTGTCGTGTTCATAGCAGAGATTGTGTTGCCTTCTGCTTTTATTGTTCTCTCCTTTGTCTAAATGGACACTGAGAAACGACCCTGTTCAGTTTTCTCTCATTTGTAGCAAAATTGGGGGTAGCAAAATGAGGTAATTCTCAGGCATGAACTGTGTACAAACACGAAGAACACAAGCGCCCAGGCGTCAAATATCAGCCCTGCACGAAAAAAGTCACGATAAATAGACAATCATTGTCATCATTTTTTACGCAGTAGTGCAGGGTCTGTGTCACTGAAATGATAGTGGACTGACTCTGTACTGGCAGAAAATAAAAATGCAGAATCATATGCTACTTGATTAGACTGTGCGACAGGGTGCAACCTGTGGGTTGGTTATGTAAAAGGGGCAACAAATGGAAATCTATGAGTGGCACATATCTGGCAACTAGTAATGGCATGAGGGTTAGCAACATCATCAATCCGGACTTCAAGGGATGGAAAGAGAAGCCCCCAGTTATTGGAAGGCCAGGGCATTAGAATTAGTTGTCGTTAAAGCATTGTGATCATTACGGGCCAAAATCGATTCGACCTCTATGTTGATTCATGTTTGCTTTGCTGCGGTGTTATCTAGTATGTATGTGAATGTCCTTCAGATGTTTGAGTTGAAACATGTTTGGGGCTTTGATCTCGTAGGTACACAACGCGTCACCTCAACGACGAGACGACACCACGCAACATCAAAGGTTTGCTGGCCTGACTTTAACCGCGCTGCGGCAGTCATTTCTTCGAGCATTGTTCTTCCGCCTACTCGTTGTCTTCAGTCGTCACCGCCGACATCTGTAGCCGTTTGTCTCTTCGTGTTGCACTGGACAGAGTGCTTTTTTTATTTTATTTTAGGCACCATCTGTGATTTCTTTCCCCCTTTTTTTGTTGTTGTTTTTTTTTTGTTTCATTACAACGAGAGTGGGGTGGGGGAGCACGTTGACGAAAGTGAACTGGACCACTCCTTTTCTTTGTTTTTTCCTTACTTACAATCGTAATCTTTTTCCAGATACGTTCCGGTTATAAGTGGACCTTTTAAAAAGTTCCGCTTGTAAGCGGAACTTTTAAAAGTTTCACTTATAACTGGAACCTGTGTAGAACCAGATTAACAGTGTAGCGTTCACTTGCTGATCACAACTGCATTGAGCAGCCTATGGGACGCACAAGCAGTGGGTCGTTGTTGTCTTTGTGTGCTGTGCACTGACAAATGTTTCAGCATTCAACTTGTTGCTTCCTCTTCACCATGGTTTGGACATGGCATACGGATTGCAGTCCGCGCGCCGGTTATTTCATCCTTGCATTTTCAATGGAACACTGGGGTGTGCTCCCAGTGCGTTCTTGAACAGGGCACTTCTCTACTGGGCGGACACCTGTTCAGTCGAGCTTCCTGTCGTGCTTGTGTATTTTGTTTTTATTCCTGACTCAGCTTTTTCTTAGCTTTGTTTTAGGTTCCTGACAACTTTTACACTGCTTTTTTGTTTCATTTTTGCTTTCGATTTTCCTGTGACTGTTGACTCTGCTTTTGCTTGCATCCTCCGACTCTGCTCTTGCTCAGATATGTTGTTGTCTCCTTTTATAGCCTTTTGTGTATGTTTGTGGCCTGTTTTGCTTTTTTGGCTTCACCGGGGGTTTTACTTTCGAACTCTGTTCTAGTTAAGGTCTGTTATTGTAGGGGGCGTGGGAGTTTTCGAAAATTTTGAATAGCTCAAGTACTCCCTTATTTAGTTATTCAAAGGAATGAAGTGGTATACGGCCAAAATTATTCGAAATGGATGGAATGTGTTTTAAAATTTTATCGAATACTTCTCAGATAACTAGCAAGAAGTTTGCGTAAGGCATGCCACATTTTTCTTCAACATCTGTTTCAAAAACTGTCCACACTGGCGTCACGTAGAGTCTTGTCGGCGGCGGCTCTGTGGCGGCATCCATAATGCTCATCTGGGGTCCTCTAAGATGAGATAATGCAGCAGAGCTGAGCCAAGGTCAGCAAACCCTGCCTTTTGTATCCTGTCTTGGAGACCATGGATCATATGTAACTGTCACCCGTCTCTTGTTCCGAGGTGTAACTCGTATATTCTCTGTCCTCGTCAATAGCAAAAGGTACTTTTATTGTATATATAAATTGCCACTCATAGGATTAATATACTGACTTCACGTTGTGACTGAATAGTGAAGCTAAGTTTAAGTTATGTTTTTAAAACAGCTATAGCTTCAACTCCTTAACCGCACCACAACATCATGGCTGACACTTCAGTGAGTTCACTCGTGAATAGTTGCAAAAATAGCAAACATTAGTGCAAATATCTGATTTGTATTTGACCTAGTTTTATTGCTATTCAATTTTTATTTGGCTCAGTTTTTAGGCTCAGCATTCATATTCGATTCAGTAGGTAAACTATGCTGTTTGTATTTAATTTGGTTTAGAAAAAGTGCTATTCGCACACCCCTATTTATTAATTTCGTGTTTTGGGCATCAACTTCTTTCACGTACGCACTCTTTCCGCTTTTATTCATGGTATAAGAAGCCTGCACGGTTAAAAGTGGGTGCCATTCCTGGTGTGTTTCACTGGTGATTTTGGGGTATCCTCACACCTGTCTCTTTTATTAATGTTAGCATCGTTAATTTATTATTTACCTATCTGTGCATGCATGTCTGGCTAACTCGCAAAATCTAGCATTACATTATATCTAGTTGCATGCCTTCTTGCGCAGTGGCAAGCTGTGCCAATAATTACATGCGTTTTTTTTTTTTTTTTTTTCTTTTTTTATCGTGATGCCCTTGAGCTTTTTCTACTGAATCGGCATGCTATCACGTGACAGTTTTTCCCTTAGAACTGTTTCGTCTAGTTCAGCAAAGCCTGCATCATCGTCATCATTGACGCTACTCATGCGTGGCGGGACATATATTGGGCGTGAGTGCAGTGTGACATAGGAAGTAGCAACGCTGGCATTATAAGTGTATATAAGTGCAACAAGTGATGCTACGGGGACGTTTTCTTGACGCTTTCTGGCGAATGCAACTGTGGCAAGCCTGCGGGTTATTTCATATCTTCTTTGGCAACGAATGCAAGCTTTCGTACTTGGGCCCTGTAGATCGGGATCATGATGTTAGAACAGCTTCACTCTCCTGTGGTGTGACATTCAGTGCGAAGCTCCAGTTGCACTTGAAGGGTCTTTTTACTGGTAACTGGTTGCCGGTAAGGCCTTTCTTAAAATATGCGATAGAGCCCATCACCTCGGAGGATGTAGTAATGGCAGCCAAGCCAAGGGTTCTGTGGCGGCGTCATTTTAGTCAATGTGGCCAGCTTGGAGGAATTAATGCTCTGCCAAAAAATTGTTTGCATGCCTCGAAGAAAATCTGCCGTGTCTTGTTCTTCTCTGTGCAGTATTGAATTGGAGGTAGAGAGCACAGCTACATAATTTTTGTTCTCCACATCTAGTTTTGGAGTGTTTACGTGCACGCCGAAAACGGTATCGCTGGAAAGTGATTGTTCCAGAGTATGGGCTCTGAGCTTCGAATGAAGGAACAGTCCTTGGTGAAGTCGGGTCCCTATTGTCTCGATTACACCCTTGTTACTAAGAGCAAAGCACGGGGACTTGACTTGGCCTTTTCTCGTTGCTGTCGTTGGATGCGTGACATCTGGGCTTTCGAACAAACGTGTATCTAAGATGCAGTGGTGATACTCATCATACATTTGAAGATGCAGAAGCAGTGGGAAGAAAGGGGACAGGGGGGTTACCACGAAGACTTTCAAATTCTTTCTACTTCGGGCTTGTTAGTGCAGGTAAGTTTTTTCAGAACGAATAGAAGAGCAGTGGGCTCACTGTAGCAAAAGAAGGTGTCATGGCACGCCTCACCAGAAAGCACTGAAAGGTTATGATGGTTGCAGTTTCAGCCATAAATTTCACAGCCACCGCTGTAAGAAAATAGACTGATACAAAAAAAAAAAAAAATTTTGTAGCGTGTAGAACATGTAGCTTTGCCTTTGCAGGCTTATTTTTACTGCAAAACCTTCAGCAAAGGTTAAGACTACACTCTTAAATCTGGTTCCACATACGTTTCGGTTATAAGTGGAACATTTAAACAGTTCTACTTATGAAGCGGAACCTATGTGGAACCAGATTAAGGGTGTAGGTGACAAAATTATTTAACTTAAGCAGCATGGGCCAGATAAGGCAAGTCATGCTTTCGTATCCAGATTATTCTTTTTTTCTCTCTCTCGACACTTTCGACCATGCGAACCTGCAAGCAGAAATGAGTGAAATGTTTTTCAGCATGTGTAAGAAGAACACCTTTGTCATCCTTCTGGAGTTGAAATTGAGATACTGTACGTGTGAGATGCATTCTTGAAACAGACTGGATCGTGGAAGGTTGTTTGAAATGGTCTCTTCTTATATAAGGGGTGCAACAGGGTTGCTGAATGTAATGTACAGGGTGCCTCAATGTGGTGGTGAAAAAAAAAAGAAAGTATTAATGCGCGCGCAACTCTCGACTAAGGAGTAGGAAGTTAGCAATGCGTGTTCAACAGTAGCAGCCTAGAATTCTAGCGTGTTGGCCATCCTTTTCCGAGTGTATTCTGTAAATACATGCTAGATCTTACCTTTAAAAAGGAGCAATGCAAAAATTAGGCACAACGTTACCTCTCTCGACGGATAGTTCTTTGAAAGGGATCATAATAGGGCGTCTTCCAGTGAGACGATGCGCATTGCAAACTGAGATATACTGCCAAACCACTCTTTATGTAAAAAGGCATTGCTTTTCCTGCCTGAGCATTGTTCGAGGCTGCCTCTCTGTATGGTGGCCATTTTGCTACCAAGGTTCCAGCTGCAAAGGCGTATAGAAAGAGGTGCTATTTTTGGAAGGACCCAAGAAGACTGGTGGTCAAGGAGGCCGAAGCTTGCATGGACATTGGTAATGAGTGAGAGCCTGCGCAAAGTGAATGCATGGAAGGAATGGCATGGCGTGCAGTAGACCATTGATATCTCAAGCTGTGCAATGGTTTGAACAGGAGTCCACAGAATAAATGCGATCAAGATCGCTTGAATTTGCGTTGGCCAACACTCATGTACTTTTGCTGAGATTACTTTAGTTTAGCGTTATGAGTGTTCTTAGGTATGTTCACTTTCAATGAATTCAAGGAATATTTGAAAGATTATGTGTGTCATAAGGGTATTTGATCAGTGTAAAGATGTGGACTCTGGTCATGGCATGCCTCAGTACGGTGTGCTGTACTCTGGCATCGGCTTTGTTCCGACAATATTTTGTTGTATTGCTGAAACGTGTTTCCACTAATTTCTTTTTTTTTCAAGGGCTAGGGCCCCACGCTTTCCTGAGCATTGTTTATAACCTGGGGGCCGCATATAGTCTTCAGCTTGCTGTGACGGGTCAAT
This sequence comes from Amblyomma maculatum, assembly GCF_055883805.1. Taxonomy (NCBI): domain Eukaryota; kingdom Metazoa; phylum Arthropoda; class Arachnida; order Ixodida; family Ixodidae; genus Amblyomma; species Amblyomma maculatum. The sequence continues at coordinate 68,331,098 of NC_139352.1, read as the reverse complement.
GGTCTACTGTATAAAACCTACAATATTGTGACTTTTAGTACTACCATACTTGCATGCTGAAATGGTACTAATCTCACACTGGTGAATGTGCGAGTGCTTTTTTGCCTACAACTCTGCATATATGTGCTCGTTTTTATATTATCTGACCTGAAGAGTCACAGCTTTCATACATTGACAGATACTAGCCCCATGATGTCTTGACCTGTTGGACTGATTGTTGGATGCCGGTGTTTTCTTTTTACTCTTTTTTTTTGTGCGTGTGTGTATGTGTGCAGTATAAAGTTTTGGCTTTTCCAAAAGCAAATCCAGAAAGCCTTAACCTGGAGCTTGCCGATTTCGAGTCATAAACGGTCAGCACAGTTGATTTTGTCAGCAAACAGCGGCTCTGCTATATTAATATTGGTCGTTCTCGCCAGTTACGACACACCTTGTTCTTCATTTTATTTATGAGATGCTAGTCATTCAGTCTTCCCCAATTTTCCTATCGTTTTTTTTTTTTATATACAGCAATGCGATTACAATTTCTTTTGCAAATACATGTGCGTGTCATCTTTCTTGTAACATGTCCCAGTCTTGCATATACATTGCATTATGCAACAGTGTGAGATGCTGATTGTTTGAACAGGCTTTTTTGAGTATTGCATGTCAAGGAAGTTTGACAGGTTCACTGCCGACATTTTGGTCATCGTATTGAAACGTCTATCGAAAAATATTGAGGACTGCGACATATGTCTGGATAACTTGTTTTTGTTCTTTTTACTCAGAAAGCAGAAATGCAGATACTGTACAATTTTTTACGGGCAATGATTAATGTGATATCAAGCAGTGTTCCGTTAGGTTTTGTTTCACAGTGCGCAGGGTATGGATTCACTGCGTGGATTGTTCTCAGACTGGAAAGTGAGAGACGCTGTGGTGTCTCGATGTGTATATGGGGCTCGGAGCAGGTCCGTCTGCCGACAGTTGTTGGTGCAGTGAGGGAGGACCTGTTTGTTGTCCCTGTGTGGTATCATACTTACGACAGCAGTGTTAACAAAAAAAGAAGCTTCCTGGACCAGAAAACACACTTCAGCTGCGCGTAACTGCTAGTTTTCTGTGACCAAGGCCCACATCATTCGTGTTTGTCTGTGACCATAAGCACGGGCCTTTAAAAATAGGTCGCACTGGCAGGTTATTCTGCTCATGTATGAGTATTCTGCGTGAGCATACGTATATGTGCAGTTTTTTTCTTTTTTTCTTCAAAAATTTGTAGCCCACCGTGGTCGAAACATTGGAGTGCCACCTGATAGCAGCACTCGTGCTCTGTCCGCAGTCACGGTGGACTACAAACTTTTGACAGAGACTGTGTGTGTGCAGTTGCTCTACACATGTGAACATGTCCGAGCGACCGGCTCATACGTATGCCCTGCAGGCCTGGATGTGTGCACAACTGATGGCTTTGCCATCCCTGTATTCTTGGCGAGTGGTGGCTTGAGTGCCGAGAACCCACGTGGCAGGTTGAGCACGTGCAGCATTATCTGTTTGTGTGCGTGTGTATGTGTGTGTGTGTGCTACAGGTGCGACTATTGTCTTGGTTGTAAATGATGGCAGAAAAGATCGCTTGATGCTCAATTTGTTACGTGCATTCTGCATTTGCACTGTGTTCTGTAGATACGGCACAGCTCTCTGTTTAGGGTTAGGTCTGAAATCTTTAGCTGTTGCCTGTGTGGTCAAGGTTTCGTTGCATTTTTTTTTTATATATATATATAATGCAACTTTGGTTGAACTAGGGCAGATGTGTCAGCACATGGTCACAATGAGGATCCAAGGGTCCTACAGAAAACTGACTGTAAGGATAAACACAATTTGTGTGCTTTAATTAGGAAACCAAAAAAGTGTACACAAATTTGTATGCATTCCCTGCAAGGCCAACCGTTTCGGAGCCGATATTTCTTTTCTCGTCGACTTCTGAAAGCGGAAACCTATTTATTGTGGAAGGTCAGTTCATTTAGCAAGTTTGTGTTATTTGTGACACCTCTTGCAATCACTGAGTTGGTTTTGTAGTCTCATGTAAGGTCACAGGCTTTTGTCACCAAAAGTATTTTATTGCAGAACCTAAACCATTTAGCATTAGTTCCTTGGTCTGTGTCAGCTTTTAGCACAGCTCTGTAACAGATTGTTTCATGGCATGCGCTTTGTACATTAACCACCAATGCACAATATTTCTATTTTTTCTTTTTGCATATGCACCAAAAATAACATTGTGTAGCACGGTTTTAACTTAGTTACCACGCACAACCTTGTTTAACAAGCACTCACAATGCTTAACTCTTTTAAGCAATTACAAAATCTCACGCTTATATTGTTTTTTCATTGTCTTCTCAGAGCTGTGCTTAGAACACTGAAATGTTGTTGACACTGTTTGCTTCTGTTAATCTTCCTTTTTTTTTTCAAGGCTGGCAGAACGCAGCAAATGACATTGCTAAGGGTGAACAGCACTGCTCACTATTACTTGCTGCATTCGAATTTGTTTGGAAGTGTTTACTAACTTTACCTTTGAAGAGTTCGTCTAGTTTGCACACTTGGAGTTCAGAAGTTTTTTGTGTGTCCACAGTGGTTATGTGCTTGCATTTAAGCAGCCTCTTTTTTTATTTTTGCAAGGCGAGGGTTCGAGCGCCGTTTTGCGCATTACGGAGAGCGACTGGACTTTTTTGCAAGTGCTGCCCTCTATTGTCGTATCTTTCGTTGCTTTTAATAAAGAGTATTGTTGTTTATAAAAGCATGTGCAGTTTTTTTTTTTTTTGTTTTTTTTTTTTTTTTTCACATGTCGAGAAGAGACGAGCACCTGTAGATTAGTATGGTTAGAAACATTAACATGACATGAGCTTTCCGGGTAATTTGAGTCTTGGCTGCAGTTGGAGTAGCCTTTGGTGAAAAGCACGAGCTTAGAGACACTGTTTTCCGTCGTCACTTCATCACCTGCGCGTGACAGCATTCTCGGTATATAAATTAGTCATTTACATATCTAGGTATAGCGAAAGTGCAATAATCAACGTCATGGGTCGGCGGGCGCCGAACCCGTGTGGAAAGCTCTTCAATGAAGCACGGCCCCGCAGCGATGGCGTTATGGTTGGGGCGCTCGCCTAGAGCGCTTGTCTACTGAAGCCAAGGACGCGGAGTCGAGTCTCGACCGCGACGGCAGATTTTTTTTTTCGATGCTGGCGAAAAGCACCTCGGGTGGTCGAAATTTCCGGAGTCCTCCGCTACGGCGTCACTCGTAGCTTCAGTCTCTTTGGAACAAACTATAAGCCAAACCATACTGATCCGAGAGACTGGTTGGATCCCGGCTGCGGAGGCCGCGTTTCTGTGAAGGCGAAGTGCAAGGTGCCCCACTGCCCGTGTACTGTGCGGTGTCAGTGCACGTTATAGAACCCCCAGGTGGTCAAAATTATTTGGAGTCCCTCGGGCCAACGGCCTCTACTTCTCTGCTCGCCGGGTGCTTTCGTTGAAGCAACAGGTGCTTTGTTTTCCACCGCTTTAGCCTAAGCGAACGCATTTAGAAGCGTTCGATCGCTCGCGTGATCCTAAAGCGGCGCATATCGCTAATTCGGAAGAGATGCACAGATCTTTGACTTGTGATAAATGCAAACGGCTCGTGTAAAGGTGTGTGTGTGTGTGTGTGCGTGTGTGTGTGTGCGTGTGTGTGCGTGTGTGTGCGTGCGTGTGTGGGGGGGCTGCAAGACCCGTCTCACGTGCGCGATATTCTGTCTGGATACAGCGCGTCAAAGTGAAGGTTCAAAATTAGAGCAGTTGTTGGGTACAGTAGCAAAATATATATATATATATATATATATATAGTATGCTCATTGAGGGAACTTGCTGGAATCTATTACTTTTGTTTCCCGCACTGCTGTGTGATAAATGTTCTTTCCAATTTCGCGCTTTTTTTCGCGGCATACTTTATGGCGGGGCTTCTATGGTTTGCCATGGCCGGTCTCGCGCGCTCTCTCCCTCGAGACCGGCCATGGGTTTGCAAAGTCAGCGCCTCCTATATTTTTTTCAATGCCCGTCAGACCGGGTGCCGAACAATGGGAGCTTCCAAGCCGCCGCGCTTCGCACGCTGGCCGCAGGTTGGCGCTGCTAGCTGACACTATCGCCAGGCCGGCCAGGCTGCGCTCTTCGCTCGCGCAGCATACGCGCAGCGCTTTCAGAGGTTAGTGCAATGATGCTCGGTGCTGCACTTTTCTGTTTATCGAAGACGATAAATAGCGGTTATTTCTTTCGTCATGGTAATTCAGTGGATATGGCAGTTGCTGAGCCAAAATACGCGAGACCAAATTCTGAAAATGCGGCGGTAACAATTGGATGGAGGAGAAATGCAAAAGCGCCCATGAATTGTGCAACATCTTTGCACATAAGAGAACACAGATGCCTGAAATTATTCCGGAGTCCTTAACTACTGAACCTGTTTAATAACCCCTCTGAATCCTCTCAACAACGGCACGGTTCATATTTTTCACTGAGGGGGACAATTACTGCATCTTAACTTGTGTTGCTAAGTGCCAGTACTCGACTATTTATGTGTCAAGTAAGAAATCGGGTTTTACGATATGAGAAGGAAATTAGGAATTTAAGAACAAATTTGAATGATGGACAACAAGGGAATGGCATTTATTTCTCACATTGAAGCAATTCATAGAACAAAAACAAAAGCACTCTGCACACTACAGTTTCAGAACTATACGCTACAGTGTTTTTTTTTTTTTTGCGTACATTTTCATCACAGAGTTCTTATCTGTAGTATTAATTGCATGATTGGTGAGCAATGGCTTAATGAACTTGCGGCACAAAAGTTCCAGGAACTGCTTCCTGTGATCTGCATCTTTGTTTTTGCACTGCAAAACAGGGGTGTCCATCAAAATGCCAACAGCGCGCTCCACACTGGATTCCAGAGGTTTTTCAATGGCTTTTCTGTAGTACAGAACAATGTCGACAAACCTCTTGAGACTCAACAACACATCAATTAGCTCTCTTGTTGGGTACTTCAATCCTCCCCTATCCTGATACGCTATAAGTCCATCCACAGGTGCATTTCCTTTCGGTTTTTCTAAAGTGTCAATGCAGTCTTGACAGCTCAGTTTTTCCGTCATGACACGGGTTATATACCCTCCAATCAGAGCTATGCTTGCGATCTCTGGGTTGGGAAGCCACTGCTTTGGCCAGGTGCAGACCTCTCGCAGCCTATTTTCGGCTGCTGATGGGAAAAATGGCTTCTCCAGGCGGTTGACGCTTTGGGTGCTTGGGCCCGAAACTGCTCTGGCAGCACAAAACGATGTCGACGCATTGACATTGCTTCTGATTGATGAAGAAACAATACCAGTCTTCAGCATCTTTTCCAGGCCACTGAGCACACTTCTCATGTCCATTGCGTCGTTGCACCCGGCTGTCCTTCGAAGAAGACCAAACAACGCCTCGATGGGGTCGGTAGAAAATTTTCTGGTGAGGACGAAAATGATTTTTTTTTTCTTTTAGAAGAAATCGAATGCACATGACATTAGATACTGTTGTATGAACAAGTGCATGATATGTTTCTTTGCTCAAAAAATTATCCGGGTGACTTGCATCTTTTAGAGACTTGAAGTATGCAAGGAAGGTGTCTTCCAACCACTGCAACCTTGAATCATCCGGGTCACTAAAATGTCGAGTGTCTGGGTCATTCTTGTGAATATATTACTGGGTGTTACTTACATCCATAAGGACAAACCATCTGTGCACTGCTATCATGAATTCTACAGTGGGACCCACTGTTTGAAACATAACATCACATGTATGTCCAGCTTGATCCTTCATGTACTGCAGTGCTGCAGTCACAGGGGATGAGAAAATCTGCACAGCGTGCCTGACACTCATCTTCTCCAGATTTGAAGGATAAAGGTGTTAACGTGTCAAAAATCTTACTGGTTTCACTGTGGATCCACTCTGCATTTTGTAGAGTTATTTCAAAGGTGCTGATGAAATTTCTTCCCACCCATACACTTCGCAAGGAACTGCGATCTTATATATCTTCTTCAATATATGGCACTGATCAAATGCCAAGAAGAGCTGTCTAGAAGGGTCAGCTGGGTGTGGGGCTGATATCTGCATTTGCCCTTTGCACAAAATGTCCATTGCTGCCACATTAATCTTGTGGTTGTTGGCTACAAGACGAACAATCTCAAACCCTAGTTGTTCAGTTTTCTTCACAACATGTGTGACAGTGTGATTACCGAAGCGAGGTCTGACCCCGTGCAGCATTTCGTGAAAAAATAACCAACTGGAATTTTAAAATTCGCAGCTAGGCCGCACAGCAGGAAACACAGCAGCGAGTTTGCCAGGTGGTCATTTTTGTCACTTGGTTCCAAGTGCTCCAAATCGGAGCCCATACTGACATCCCCGATGAATGAATCACGCTGCTTATTATATTCTAACCTCTGCCTTATGCGCATCTCGTCGACAATTAAACTGCACATTTTTGACTGCTCTGCAGGTAAGTTTGCCAGCTCTGCTTCAAGCCTTAAACGCACCAAAGGGCTAAAACCAACGTCACCAGTTGATGTACCTATATACTTGTGCAGAGTATTCCTGCATGGCAAACGAAGAAGCCCTTCAGAACGTATGTATTCATAGGCTTTGGTGGATAGGTTCCTGAGAACAATGCAATACCTTACAGTTGTCTCGCCCCATGTTGCTCTCTTCTTGGCATAGTTTTTCACCTGATCCACAATAATTGCAGCTTTCACACTTTTCTGCTCGGCGTCTGCAGTGACAACCAGGAAAGAGCTCACATTACAATCCTCTTTCAATTTCCGCAGCTCCTCTTTGTATTTGTCGACTGTATGCCTCAGTCTTGCGACCTGGAGACGAAGAGCACGCTCCTTTTCTTTGCACCTCTTGTGATGCAAAAAACTGTTGGCGCTAATTCTGGCCGATTTTGTCTGCGTTCCGAACGCCCGCCTTCCAAACACAAATGGCTGGAGAGAAGCCGGTGTTGTGTGCTCCTCGCCGATGGTGACATCAAGCTGGGGACAAGCCGTGGCCGGCGAAGCTGGGGCTGCGTTGTCACGAAATGGCGCGCTACTTGGCTCTGCGACCGCTGTTGAGACGTCTTCGGGCTCCGCAGCGCTGTCAACGGGTCTTAAAGGGCAACTCCGGTGGTTTTTTCATCATTTTGTGTTTTTAATTGAATTACATTCCTCGGCACGTCCTGACTCCAACACAAAAAACCGTTTTCCAAAATTCCAATTAGAAGTATTTTTAAAAAAGAAAAACAGCAAATCGAAACCGAAACTGATTTCACGGCCAGAAACGACGTCACATTTGACGAAATGGTGACGTCACACTCAGTATTAGAAAAACACTGGTACGTGCGTTGGATGGTGAAAATAAAGTATGGAAATCATGACGCACTGCATAAAATGTCTGAGGTCGTTGAATATAAACCTCACAATTTCATAATCACGCGGGAAGTAGACATTAACGCCTGTATACTGTTTGTGACGTCAGAAACTCAGTGTTGCCCGCAGAAATACTCTCAACTTAAGCCATGAAAACGGCATATTTTAAAGCCGTATTGCGCGTGAACGGATTATCGTACGGCACTCACATTTTGTAGAATGCGTGAGGACGGAGAGAAGAACCTGTGGTAAAAGTTTCACTACAATATTCGAATGTCAAAAAACCCCCGGAGTTGCCCTTTAAGCCACTCGCGTCAGAGGAAAGTGTCGTTTTGCATCTTTTCTTCGCAGAGCAGCCGCTGGTGTTTAGCCCCGAAGCGCGCTTGCGACTGCTTGGGTCACTGCGCACTATGGAAGGTGCAGGCTGTTTGTAAGATGGGTAGCAGGGAAACACACTCGGTACTGCTCCCTTCTTTAACTGGCGGATTTTGGTATTGTCTTTAAAATCGGAGATCTTGAAGTGCTTGCTGCACACAACTGAATAGTTCGATGTAGAATTTGGCTCCCAATCCCTACGTGAAATCACCTTGATCCACTGTTGTCGCAATTCGAGGTCAGCCGGGATCTCGTGAAAGGATACCCCTGCATCTTTCTTCCTAGCACTCGATGTGCACGTCGGCACGCAGCAGTACCGCATGGTGAACGCGGTCGATAAGCACCAAAGTGGACGTTTCTCGTGCAAGGAGAGAGCTTGCCCATCCAGCGACGCCTTGATCAACAGAGCGAGAAGGCAGAGACACGGGACGGCCGCCGACAGCGTAGTGTTAGTGTTCCTGTATATGCTCCCGCAGCTAGGGAGCATATACAGGAACACTACGTAGTGTCAACCAGAAGCGCCGCGGGTGGCGAAATCAAGCGAACGGGAGAGAGTAACAGGAAAGAGTTCGCGGGGCGGCGGGAGGCCTTTCTGCCGAGCATTGAAAAAATATAGGAGGCGCTGGCAAAGTGCACTTTACGTTGACCTGTTTCGGGCTCAAAATGGAGGACATATGCAGGCATATTAGCGTGCAGGAACGTTGCATTGTTTTAAAAGAATTTCACAACTGCTGAACGATCGCCTAGGTTTAAACCTGACCCGGCCCGGTGGCATAATGGTTGTCATAATAGGCTACTGATACCATGGTAGCCGGTTCGATCTCGGATGTTTTGCGGCCGTAATGCCTCCATTGCGATCGCACTAAAAAGTATTGGAGATCACTGCACGCGCCTGTCTGTACAGAACCAGACCTTTAATGTCACATTTTTATATATATAAACAGGATGTCACACAACTTTCCCAATTAACTATTTTAGTTATTGTGTGGCATCCTGTTTGAATTTAACTCTGGCCCATTAGTAACAAGCAAACCATGGCTATATATATATATATATATATATATATATATATATATATATATATATATATATATATATATATATATATATATATATATATATATATATATATATATATATCATCATCAAGACAGTATGTACCATCAAGACAGTAGCGCCCTACTAACTTGAGCTAACAGCGCACAACACAGTGTTTTCTAAAGCGGCAGCATTAGAATCTTCAGAGGTATATATATATATATATATATATATATATATATATATAATACTGTGTTGTGCGCTGTTAGCTCAAGTTAGTAGGGCGCTACTGTCTTGATGGCTTTAACGCCATCAGCAGCAATGATGCTGCCTTCGGCGTGCCACCGCTACCAACGCCATGAACGGACAACGGGATCTGGCCACGTAATCTTGCGTTTTCAACTGTTGCCTGCTATCAATAGAATTACTGATCGCTTTTTGGCGGCAGGCAGTTTTAGAAATCTTCGGAGCGTTACAACGATTCGAATTTATTTTTTATACTGCTATTCCCAAGTGAACGAATTTAACTTTGGATTGTAAAATGCGGAGTGAGTGCATCTATCGCACAACACATGTAATCGGTCGTCGGGTAGAGTGAGAGTAGGTGGCGATAGCTAAGGTTCAAGGAAAAGCAGCCAGTTCACCAGGAGAGACCTTTGTCTTCTTGTCTTGCTGTGGACCCTGCTCGCGATTGGTTTTCGGTGATAATAGCTTGCTTTTCAAGTTTCCATGTGCAATTGTAATGCAGAAAAGCCAGTGCGTTTACCTACTGGCCAAAGATTTCCAGTTGGGTTTCATCTAGCTGTAGAGGGTCGTGTCACTCGTGTGGACGAAAGGGCATTCTCGACAATGTGCTTGGCCCTAGGACCTATACAAGGCGTGCGTTCTTACTTTGGAATAATTACCAAGGAATCAATAAACATGGCTCACCACATAGAATTCTTCGGCTATATTAACCAACTTATACAGTCGAGCCCACTTAGAATTGGCCGTCACATGATTTCTGTTCGTTGTATCCGAAGTTCGTTGTTAGTAGGCTTGCCTTATTTCACCAAAAAAAAAATGTTCGACAAAAGTGCCGTTTATTTCTTTGAAAACTCACTTGAGGACGTCTGTTTCTTCAAACCAGGCACTATCAAACCGCATTCTAAGCTTTCCAGCGTGATCATGTGCTCCTGACTGAGGACGAACGCGATAACAGCGTCATGGTGATAGGTCACCATCTAGCTCTTCGATTCTTGACAACGAAGCAGCGGCGAAGCTACCACAGCGAATGTGTGTGCATGGCTTACTATGTGTCTGTTGTCTATGCGCTGCTTCCACGCGGCAGCAGAGCAGAGAGCGTAGATCTATCCGATTCAGCCTACGACCAGGGCTTAAGGTCATGGAGGTATCGGGGGTCTGAGACCCCCACCAGTATTTGGGAGGGGTCTGATGCCCCCCCCCCCCCCCCGAGCCTGAAGGTATAAGGACTGCATGAATACGAATCAGGCACGCGTGCCAGGTTTTATTTTTAACGCGGTAGCGTTAAGGAGCTCCTGTCGCAGAAAAGCCGGTGTCGTCGGCGGCGTTGGCCGTGAGCGATAAATCCCGGCATGCACTTCATAAATAAAAAGCAACTTCCAAGATGGGCTGGGTGGGAATCGAACCAGGGTCTCCAGAGTGTGAGACGGAGACGCTACCACTCAGCCACGAGTTTTTTTTCTTTATTGCATGAATTGGTACAAATACATCAGTAAAAGATCGTGATTGCGATGCCCCTTGGCTGACAATCGTGTCTAATGGACTTTCATTACCACAAGTTCGCCCATCAGACTCAAGACCTCCTCCGCAGTATCTTGCTGCTTCAAAATTTCTTTTAGTTCATACACTTGTTCAACAAAATAATCACATACAAATCGTGCATCGACATCACAGTGTCTATAAGCCACGAGTTCGATGCTTGAAAGCGGTGCAAAAGCGCTTCTAGTGAATGCGGTGTTGCCTTAGAAACGTGCCGTAGAACGTTATACTGCGGTGTATATCGGTAATTATGAGCATGTTACTTACAGAAGTCGCAGTTACACGAGTAGCGAAGTACGTTTCCGCTACATTTCTTCTGCGCTCTGCGCACATGCAGAGCCATCTTGCGGCAAACACAGAAGAACCCCTCCTCGCGATGGGCGGCGCTGCCCCGACACGTGGCGCGCCCCTGACGTTTCGCCTTGCGCCCTCACGGGTTGTAGAATCAAGCGTCTTTCCTTTCTTTAGATCACTATCTTCGCTCACCCGCTTCTCCCCTTCGGGCCGCGCGGGTACCGGTGCGAGGATGCCCCAATACCCTTGCGTTTAATAAGTTTTCTCGACGAGGTGCAATAACGTCATCGCGTTCCACTCTTGAAGGCGAAGCTTAAGCGTCCTCCAAATTTTTGTCAGTGGTTTTCAGAACCTCTCTATTGCTTCTTCATTTTCGCCGTTTTAATACAGACCATTAATATATCTTCTAAGACCCATGGCGGAGAAAAACAATTTCTCCCCTTTGTACAAAATGACGTGCGAAGCAGGCCACCGGTCGCTTTCTTTCTCTTTCCCTATTTCCCTTTCCACATGTTCTGGAATCATTATAGAGACCCCCTCCGATATGGAGCCAGACTTTAAGCACTGCCTACGACGCACGCCCCGAACCTGGTGGGCAGACAAGGCATATCTGACTAGTATTCAGACCACAAATCGGTGTGCTGGTTTGTCCCCTGTCGTGCGCAAGGTCTCACTCTGTTCGCGCGCTTGTTAGGCGTTTTACCTAAAAAATGCATCCCTCCTTTCATGAAGACGGGAGAAAAGCTATAGAGCTAGAGCCCTAAACAGAAAATACCTAAATCGCGATGTGGTGGTGTACACAGACGCCTCTGACTACGATATAGAGCAGGCGCTGACACTCACCATGGAAGGAGAAGAGGCAACAGTCGGACGGCGCAGAAACACCGTTCCAGAAGGGGTAGCTTGGAGTTGGCTAAAATGCAGCGAAGATATGAAAAGCGCAAAGCTAAACGAGCGGCTTTTCGCTTCGAGATATTCAGGCTTAACCTTAGCTAAGCCACAGCTATTTTTTATTACTATCATGTAGCCTCCCCCTGCCCATACCGCCAATAAGAAAATCTTTTTTTTTTTTTTCGGAAGCCTTCTTCAGCTTTGTATTGTACTAAACAAAAGAAAAAAGAACGCGGTGGCGTATGCGTTAGTAGTGTACCGTCCCGTGACTAGTGTCCGCAGCTCGTCACCTCGGTCCGCGAACCACAACTTCTGGTGTCGTCATGAGTTGCGACACTTGTGGGCAGATGGCGATGAGGCGTTCGCGAGTCCGATTGACGAATGCCTGCTCCGGCAAGGTGAGGAGTTCGCACATGTGGCTCTCGCCTCGCGATATGTTGCTGCGTGGTGAGTACTGGTAGACGCCCGGGAATTTCTCGAGGCTGACAGAGCCGACACAGCGCCGGTACCAGAAGGCGATGCGACTCTCGAGCGCAGCCACCTCGGTCTCCATGCGGCTTCGGCCGAACGCCTCAACCGCGCGGTCCAGCTTGGCCACGAAGTGGCTGTACAATGCTTCGTCGACGCGGTTAGCTTCCTCCAGGATCCTGCAAGCGGCGGTGGGACGAATCCGTATACTATACTACTAACCACACTTTGATCTCCATCAACATTTCCTTAAGGTTTACGCATTAAGGGTTACCACACGGTAATCCATAGCGAAAAAAACCGTATGAGTCAATAACCTCATGCAGATTTCTCATACTAAGCCCATACAAATCTCATACAATATCATATATTTCTTATGCGTTGAATGATATTTGTATGAGATGGTATGAGATTTGTACGAGTTTAGTATGAGACATCTGTATAAGGTTATTGTAACTCATAGAGCTTTTTAACTAGGGATGTTCTGCTGATTACACGTACGCACATGCAGATTAACATACAGTCGTAAGGTACCACTTTACGTGAAAGGTCACAAGACATATACAGCCCGCTTTTTCAAAGTGCCGTACAAGCGTGCCTGTCGGTAGCGTGCCTGGCTCGGAATCCAACGGTCGTGGGTTCGAATCTTGCCTGAAAATTCTCCTGAAGTAAAATCAATTACTTTATAAAGTTAAATCGCTGAAGACATGGACGGCCTTTAATTCAATTTATTCCGCGCGTGACGGACGTCGCGTTTAATGTGAGCGTCGTGGGGCGTTTGAAATTCCCAGGCGATGACATGTGACTGTGGCATCATGATCACGTTTTTCGATCGCGACCAGCGACGCCGAATTTTCTGCGACATGGGATCCTTAACACTATCGCATTAAAATTATAACCACCAGTTAGCAATATACTAAAAAGCCTACCTCGGTATAGCACTTTTAACTAGACAATTGCTCAGAAATTTTAACGATTATAGCATTACGATATATCCCACAATTGTTAGCCATTAAAGCAAGTCCTTAAGTTCATTACAGTGCATACGGCAACGTTATCTCAACTCTTAAGGACATATACTGTTTCGATCCGTTCTGCAGAACAACCGGCGTTGTGAGCGAAAGGTCACGGTCATGGCGCTGCAGGCGGTAATTGGTTTGGTTTGGTTTGGTTTGGTTAGGCCAGTTGGTAAGACGTTTAGAAGGAGGCTTTGGCGATTGAAATGAGGACAACAGAGACACACAGGACGACAAGTTGGGCGGGGATGCGAACGAGCGCCGATTCTCCCACGAGACCACATGAGATAACAAAGGGACGAGCTGCCAACTCTGGTAAAACCTTTGAAATTGGAAGGCGGGATTTGAAACTTGGAATCAATTGATTCCTTCCAAAGCTCTTGGAGTCAGGCACGCTCGTACAACTTTGTCAAGTCCATAGTTGCTATACCTGGCGGCGTCTTGCGCTGGGGGTGGATGGTGCCGTGCACGCACATTGTGTTTGAAGACGACCATGTCGTCCATGTCCCAACAGAGCAGCTGGCGCAACAGAACCAGCGACTCGGTGAAGCGCTCGGCGATCATCACAAGATGGAAGTTGCGATCGACGGACTTCACGAACTGAGATACAGCGTAGCGAGGGTCAAGCTTTTCGCCTTGGCCACCGCCACTAAGGATCTCATCGCCGTCGGCTCCCAGGTCGAAGGTCATCTGGTTGAAGCCCATGGAGGCGTGCAGCCGGGAGTTGCGAAGGATCTGAGAGGTAAAAAAGAAGCGTGATGCGCCTTAAAGGGTTCGGGGTTTTCATGTAATCTTCACGGTATAGGTTTTCTCTTGAGTTTCTGTTCATTTGTGCCAAATTTCGCAAAGCTGCAAATGAATTTAACATATTTCAAATTCATGGCATCAGTCGGGAAGATTTCTACGAGCAACATTGGAAGCGTTACATAACTGGTTGCTATATCGCCCTACGTTTGGTGCAGGAAAAAATTGTGCAAGTGTCGACGTCTTTGGCTCAAACCTTCTTTCGGTTTCGATTTCATCGTTTCTGCTTTTTTTAAATTACTTCTGCTCGGTACCTTCAAAAACGATTGTATTGTACCGGAGAGAATAGATTTTAATAAATGAGGCGGGATTACGAACTGTAAATGTTCAAAATCATCTCGGAGTTGTCAAAGATTGCAGTTGACCAAGAAGAACTTGTCCATCACGCTTATTGCGTTCCACCTTAATCATAAACTTAGATGACCTGTCTAAATCAAGTTTACTTTTCGCTCCACCATGCTGGCTTGACTGAATACCACTCCCTCCACCTCCCATAGCAGTATCCTACATGGGCCACACCCATCGTCTCACACACGAAAAGCCTGCGTTAGAAGTCGTCCACTCACCAGCCACACATGAATGACATCTTTATAGACCAGCACGTCAACGTGGGCATTTTATACCTCAGTACGGAAGCCCTGTGCAACTATCAATGTCAAGAAATTCCAGCTACTTCCGTCGTCCCAAAAATCTAGTCCACTTGAACTCGCAGGAATACTGCCCTGTACCATTGCTTACCATCGCTTCAAAACGCCACCTAAATCTATACGACTCTACACAGATTTTGTGCAGAAATTATGGGGGACACTTAAGCTCCGCCTTTAAGGGTATGACTCAATAGCTTAGGCGACCAGCGAACATATATAAAGCCACGCTTTAACCAAGCCGCATAAATGTGCCTGCGTGGTCTAGGAGTAGCGTGCCTGGCTCGTCATCCAGGAACACTGAAAGGTTGATTCTTCTTCCAGCTTCCCACCTCAAATGAGCAGAGCTGGCAGCTCCTACCAACTTTGCCATATCATATGGCCTCCTTACGTCGCACAAACCATCGAAGAATCAGGGCTCGGCCATTTCAGGTGTCAGCTACCGCCTGCCAGCGCCACGCATGTGATTTTTCGCACACATCCCCGAAACCAAAGCCGGATTTTTGGCGCAACACGCCGTATACACCGACTACCGAGGTTGTTTGCGCAACTAACTCTCCATGGGTTCACCGTAGTGGTGGTACAGTGTTTTGATCATCCGCCTGTCGTATGTCAGCTGTCGGTTTTTAACTCCAGTGTTGCCAGGTGCCCCCCGGTGGTTACATGCTTTCCCCTGCACTAGTGCTCGCTTCGTTTGGGATGAAATGCATGAAAAATAAGCCCCGTCTCCACCTTTAAATGGCGAAAATAGCTTGCGCAGTGGAGCTTTTTTGGCTAAAGCTGATTTCGCGTCAATAAAATCCAACGTCATTAATTTATACCGCTCTCGAATGAATTGGAGGGTAAGGGAAGCAATCGTCATTACCTAGCTCTCGAGTTGAGATTCGGGCATTCTATACAAAATATCCTCAACGTGGCTCTCCACCAAACTTCGTGGCCCGTATATTCTACACAATAGCGCATACACAGCTGCTTCGATCGAAAAAGAAACGCATCAGAAAATTAGGCGCCGCCCTACGGCTGCCACCGAAACTAACTGTGACATGATAAGTCGTTGCCACAAAAGATGCCGCCTCAGCTTTTTTTAAAGGAGCTTTCTGAGTGCAAACTGCGAATCTACGTCGATTTCTCAAAGAGGAAATACACCGGTGGACCACAGGCCGCCATCGCGTCATAACCCTATGGTGGAGCTTAAGCGCGCCCCTAGTTTCTCAACATTTGCTGTAAAACGCCTGCGCTGGTTTGACCTGGAGGTAGTACGGCTGCCTGAGAAAGGCTGTGAGGTCCGCGTCGTAGATCTGGTCCATGCTGAAGTAGTAGAAGAGCGAGGAGAACAGGTCCGTCGGCCGCCGCATTATCGTCACGTACACGGTGTCGGATGGCATTACCTGCGTGCGCAGTACAAGGAGGACTGCCATGCAGTTATCTGGACCGGTTGGTGCGCCTCATTGTTTCAAGGTTTGGTTTGATTTGTGGCGTTTACGTCCCAAAGCGACTCAGGCTATGAGAGACGTCGTACTGGAGGATTCCAGAAATTTCGACCACTGGGGTTCTTTAACGTGCACTGAGATCGCACAGCACACGGGCGCCTTGCTTTTCACCCCCATCGAAAAGCGACCGCCGAGGCCGGGATTCGATCCCGCTTCCTTGGAAGCAGTAGTCTTCCTTGGGAGCAGTGGAGCAGTAGTAGGGAGCAGTTTTGTTTCAAGGAACGATTAGCGTCGCGCCCTTGATTTAAACGCTATCGTCAAAATATTTTTCATGCTTAAACATAGAAGCTTTAAACCGAATCTTTGAAGGTATTTGTCTGGCCTCGGTGGATTGGTGGCTAAGGCACTTGACTGCTAAGCCCAAGAACGCGGGACTGGGTTGAGGCGGCAAGCAAGGCGCCCGTGTACTTTGCGATGTCAGTTCACGTTAAAGAAACCCAGGTGGTCGAAATTTTCGGAGACCTCCACTACAAGGCGTCCCTCAAGCCTGAGTCGCTTCGGGGCGTTAAATTTCATAAACCAACCAACCTTTGCAGTTCTTCGAGTTGGGAAACCAGTGCAAGTTCAATTTAATATTCGATGCTGTAAAATTCAGGGCACAGATAATTGCTTCAAATATGCAAAATAGTCTAGAGCATGCAAAGCAGAAAGGTACACCATGCCCCGCTCGGTTGAACATACGCTGTAGATTGTTTACCTCCTTGATTCCGGTCTCGTTATAGCGCATGTGGAGCGCCATGAGGTTTGGTCGCAGGCCGCACTGAGAGTAGTTGAGGAGGTGCTCTTGCGGCGAGAAGATCTGCGGGTAGCCCATCAGGTGATTTTGCGAGCTCTTCGGCAGGGCGAGGGTGAGGTTCTCTTTCTCGGCCCGTCGCAGCAGCAGGTTGAAGACGGACGAGCCGGCGCACTTGTGCATCTTCAGGAAGACCACGTTGCGTGCGGCCTGGCACCGCTGTGGAGAGAATCCTGAAGACCAACTCCGTTGGTATAAGACACTGCGGAACGTCAAGATATACCAAGCAAGCCCATCTGTAATGTCATCACGGTCGAATTATAGCAAGGTCGGTTCAGAAAGCACTCGCGACTAGAATCCGAAACTATGTGATTTAAACTGCTTTTTGGCCGCAAGGTAGAGTAAATCCTAGGCGTATGATGCAGTTCTCTGATCGTGAAATTGGTCTATTGTTGTTGTGACTGTAGGCAAAGGGAAAAGAAAATGCACGGGCCTGCTACTGACTCTGTAGCTGAGCCATCTCCGCTTCCTCGTGAGGATAGAGGAGAAAATGGAGAACAGAAAAAGAAAAATAAAAGAGGTAAAGACGCGCGTCGCAACAGCAGCTCGTCCGCCACCAAAGCGGTGACGGGTGCAGTGACGGCCTACAACAGGTACAACCTGAGGTGGCAGGCTAGCCCCCGCCTCTAACAGCGGGGACTACCAGTACGTCCCAGCCCCGTAGCGCCAGGAGCAGCCACCCTCCTCCCTGGTCTATATAGTGGAAAACAATGACACAAATAGCCTTTTCATTCCTTGGCGGATGCCCGATCAGTGACGTCAAGGAATGGGCGAAGGTAGGAACAAAAGAAAGTGATAGAACTACCGTTGTGGAGGGCTCCAGAATAATTTCGTCCATCTAGGGATCTTTAACGTGCGCTGAAATAATAATTGGTTTCCAGTATGATGATGATGATGATGATGATGATGATGATGATGATGATGAAAACGTTTATTTAAAGCCACCCTACTCTCACTATGTATAATCGTAACCAAACTAGTCTCAATTGCCGCCTTACTTTCAGAGTTCTCAAGGTCGTGCGGGCACGTACGGTTTGCGCATTTTACACAAGGATGCGAATGGCCAGACTGATGGCATTATTAGTTCTTACATGTAAAACATGCAGCAAAGGGCGCTGAACGAAGGCAAATAACATCTGCAGCCCGTGTCCGCTTACTTGAAGAGAGCGACGCCAACCATCAAGCACAGGACGGTACCAACCAGGCAGATTTTGCACCCTTTCAGCATTCTTCGAGACAAGCGCATTTCTCGGACAGCACGCTAACGTAGTTCTTTTTCCTCATCGACGGTACATGATGTCGCATGGAGCATAGAGCTTCGCACGTCTATTTCCTTTTCTTAGACAGCTCTGAAACTGTGTTGTTCTGTTTTGAGGGTCATGGGTAATTAATGCTATCATTAATTAAGATGGCGCGGTATGACACGGTGTTGTGTAGTATGGTACGGTTACTACGGCACGTTACAGTGCAGTATGGTATGCATGCTATGCAGTTATTGTCTATAATGATGACATGGTGTGGTATGGTGCAGTATATGATATGGTATGTTGCCGTATAATGCAGTGCACGGTAAGGAACTCAGGATGTCATTTGTAACTAAAAGAGAAAACGGGCTTAAATATTTCGGACTTTGTCCAGCGCTCCAATTTGAACTTTCAAATAGGCGTGTTTGTGATAAAGTTGAGGTGTTGTATAGGCGCGCACGCGAGATAGAGAGCGGAGGAAGACGAAAATACGGAACAGCTATAGAGTGAAGTCGATTGCTTCGTCGCGGTCTTTCTTAAGTTTTATTTGCAAAACGACATATTCTGGCTTTCATACTTTCCGTCTGCTTAGATGAACGATGTCTCTGAAGTTATCGTTCAACCCTGCGCAACTCAACAGACAGAACTGACTCACCTATCAGCAGTAATCAATATGCATAAATTGTCCTACAAACGGAAGTATAATATAAATAAAGTCGAGCATGCTGTAAACAATGATGTTAGCCTTAAAGTAGTCAAGAGGAAATTAGGCATAGACAGAAATCAGATGTATGCGCTAAGGACAAAGCAAGCAATGCCATTACTAACATGGACAAGAGAGTCAAAGTAACTGAACAGTTCTGTACTGAAATATACAGTTGCCGAAGTATTCAGGTAAATAATGTCATTCAGTAATGGAGAACAATCAGACGTTCCGCTAGTAACGAAGGACGAGGTTAAGAAAAAGGGGGAAAGCAGCTGGAGATCAGGTAGCTAGAGAGAGAGAGAGAGAGAGAGAGAGAAACAACTTTATTTGCTCGAGCTAAATACGACGTCTGCTAAGACGCCGTCGATGGGAGTGGTTCCCTCTTCACGGGACCCATATGCATCCCTGGCCGCCTGGCCCCTGGAGATCAGGACGAGCTGGTCTTCTACGGCGGGGCTGGTTAGCAAGGTCTCCCATCGCTCGGTAAGGGTAGCTAGAGATATGTTGAAGGACGGAGGGATATCGTGCTAGAAACACTAGCAACCTTGTAAACGCAATGTCTGTTATGGCGTCGACGATACCGGAATCTTGGAACAACGCTAACTTTATCTTAACACATCAGAAGGGGGACGCTAAGGATTTGCAAAATTATAGACCAATCAGCTTGCTACTCGTTACGTACAAGGCATTTACTAACGTCATCGCTAAAAGAATCAAGACAACCTTAGACATTAATCAACCAAATGACCAAGAAGGTTTTCGGAAAAGCTACCATTGAGCATATCTTTACTATCAACCAGGTGATAGAAAAATGCTCGGAATATAACCAGCATTGCATTAATTGATTACGAGAAAACATTTCACTGTTGAAACCTGAGCAGTCATGCAGGCATTGCGATGTTAGGGTGTAAATGAGTCATATGTAAAAGCACTGGAAGATATTTATAGCGGCTGCACAGCATCCATAATTCTCCATAAAGAAAGTAATGAAGTTCCCATTAAGAACGGTGTTAGGCAAACAGGCACGGCCTCCCCAGTACTATTCACAGCTTGCCTAAAGTATTCTGAGACTTGGGATGGGAGCAGTTAGAGATAAGGGTTGATGGATAATACCTCGGTAATCTGCGATTCGCTAGTGACACTGCCTTCCTAAGTAACTTCAGGGAAAGAATTGCAGAGAATGATTGGTGACCTAGAGAGGAGAAGCAGAAAGGTATAGCCTATATAAGTAATATGCAAAAGGCTAAGATAACATTCAACAACCTCGGGAAGGAACAGCGGGTGGAGCTATCTAAAAAGGTTCTACTTAAATTTGGGGAAACGAAGAGAGCTATGAAACGAAAAATGGTAGGTGTTGAGAGATAGGTAGCGTGCACAGTGGGTCGGAGAAATATCTCGAGCAAATGACGTTGCATATAGTTGAAATCTAGAAGTGCAGGCTTAGGCAGGACATGTAGTGCGAAGAGAGGATAACAATGATCGCTAAGGGTAAAAAATTGGATTCCAAGGGAAGGATAGCGTAGCAGGGGACGGCAAAAAGATAAATGGGTCGATTAGGTTAGCAAGTTCGCAAGGTCGGGTCAAATGGATGCAGCTAGCACAGGACCGGGTTAGTTGGAGGAATATGGGGGAGGCTTTCGCCCTGCAGCGGGCATAATCCGGCTGACGATGATGACATTTTGGCGAGGAGAATGCGATGGGATATTCAGGAAGGATGGGAGGATAAAGACGAAGTGCTGTAGGCGCGATGCACGCGCGCACGCGAGACAGTACGGAGGAAGCGGAAAATACAAAACGGCTGAAGTGAATTGTATTGCTGCGCTGCTATCTTTCTTGAGTCCTATTTACTAAATTACGATACATATAGTTTAGGTTAGGTTATGGGGTGTAACGCCCCAAAGCGACTCAGGCTATTAGAGATAGTTCATGTTAACATACAGGGCATCTCCGAGTGTGGTCGCAATTGTAATAATCTCCTTTGCGCGCTGACCGTGTCTATAAATTTCTAATCAGTAGGATTGAACTGCTGCGGTAACTTTAGCATGATTCATACATACTCGCTGCGTTCCATGTACACGAATGTCATTTGAGCTGAATGCATTTAAAATTCCCTACAACTCTAATAGGCTGTCAGCTTGTCGATACCACATTGAACACTTTGAAACACCTGACTGTGTGTGCCAGTTCCGAGGTGGCATATCGGGCCCAAATTACTTAATTGGCTTTAAAAACACCGAGATCTCAATTTTGTGACAAAAGGAGGCGGAGGAATAAGGTTTATTGACAAAAACAATGGCTCATACATACTGGGAGCTAGGGCTCCTACATGTCCAGGATCCATCAGGCCTCTGCTTCATGCCTCGCCCGGGTGACCGCTCCTCGCTGGTTCGTCAGTTTTGTGTGGGAAGCAGGGCATCCTCTCTATAATACGACGCAAGATCGTTGATTTTAGAAGTGACAAAGAAGAAGAACAAAAATGGAGAACGTCGCTAGCAGGCCTCGATTCTTGGACAGAGAAGTGGCACCTACAGTTCCTCCTAGGGAGACGCCCGTTTCCCCGCGCAGTAAATACGCAGCACGTCAGCTGTTGTTCCTGGTAACCGCAGGAGCAGTCACAGCGGCGGTCGCGGCCGTCGTTTTTACCGTCGGTGTCTACCTCATCAACCGGCGAATGACAAACAGAGATGAAACGCGAGGTACCTTCTGCTGCCCCATTCAAGCCGCAGAACTAAACGAATACGTCAACACCAGCATCAAACCTTGCAAGAATTTCTTTGCGTACGTGTGCTCCAACGTCATCAGATACGGATACTCCAACCTCCGTGAGCGAGACGCCGAGCTCTTGCACGCCCTCGCCACAGGCCTCATTCCCAAGGGCACGGAGACGCATGATGCCGGACGATTCCTCATGGCTTACTACAAGTCGTGCGTGGGCACCATTCCTCAGCGTGAGCTGTTTTTAACTACTTTGGCATCCGCGTTCATCCGGAAGGCATGGCAAAGCCCAGGAGAATTTGACACCAGAATAGCGTTCAGCTACATTATGACGGTGTCATTTAAGTACAGCCTCCCTTCCGTCATATCAGTGGTGTTCGTGCCCTACAAGTCGGCCATAGTGCTCAAGTTCATTCCTATCTGCAACGTCAGTGGCACCCCTTATGACGCTGTAGCCGCTACGACCAGTGTATTGAAGGAGTACGTAAAGGCGACACAAATCGAGCCACGGGCTGTGACAAATTTGGTACAAGAGGTGTGCACGAGATTGTCCGGGGCCCTTGGTCACGAGAAAAGGTACACAACGCGCGCAACATACGCCATGCCCGCGCAACGCGAGGCCTTCAACCGAGAAGTGTGGGACATCGACGACTTCGAAGTGTGCCTGAGCTCCGTGAATAACCTGCGGCAACACGTGAAGTTTGTCGAAATACTGAATGTCTGGGCGATTCGGCTGATCCACGATCTCTCCGCCGCAGCAACGAACGACGCCGACAGCGATAGCATTGCGAAGATGACTGCGTTCCTCGTGTCGCAGAGCGTAGCACGGGCGGCGGTAAGGTTCTACAAGGCTTACGATGCATCTCACAGGCTTCTCTTTGACGCGTGTATGGCGAGTGTCAGAAATATGCCAAACGCCTGGTACAAGTTCACGTCGGAGGTATTTACCACCCGAGAAAAAGACGCCGAGGCTATGGCGATGTTCACCTTCGTGAAAAATGCCGTGCATTCGGACTGTATGAACAACTCGCTCTTCGATGCTGGAGACGCCGATCGGCTTAAGGCCTTTTTCAAAAAATTATCCCTTGTTACTCCGAGTAATGCCAGTATGGTCACCGTACCTGTACCGTCACCCATTTTTGCGGAAAATCTGCTTAGAGGTCGTGCGTACAATTTCGAAGTGACCAGGGAGCGCCAGCAAAGCGAGCATGATGCTGGAGTTGTCCCCTACGCCACCTTGCAGTTTGTAGGGGAAGCCAGGCTGCTACTTCCGGCCGCCATGTACGGCTACATCTACACCGGTCCCGGCAATAACCTGGTTCCGAACGCTGCGCTTTTGGGCCGGATTATGGCAGAGGGTCTGTGGCTAATGGTGCTCTATGGATTGGAATGGAAAGCGAAGACTTTGGCCAACATTGATCGCTTCAAGGAATGCTTTAAGCGATACTACTTGGGCGGCAACAGTACAGACAGTCCCAAAACTGTGGAAGCGTTCACCATCTCGGCACTTGGCTTGTCGTCAGTCACCTCGGCGCTAAAGGGCCCAGATTGGCACACTGCTAGGGTTGCCTGGGGTACGTGGCGCCTTTCGAACGCACAAATTTTCTATATTTTCGGCAGCCACCACCGCTGCCCGAGGGTAGCGTCGAGTTTTATGGAACGCTTCATTAACTTGCCGCCAACGTACGTGGAAGACTTCGCAATGGCATTCCAGTGTCCATCTGGTGCGCCGATGATGAAACCGCCTCGATGTCTTCTCAGAGACAAATCACTTTCATCTTAATTGGTACAGCGCTGCTTGCTGCATTGCCTATAGTTGTCTCGGCCAATCACCTGTCAATGTGCTTTTCAGTCGGACTTTTGGACATTTATTTAAATTAGAGTACTACGTGGTGGTTTTGGCCGTTTGTTGCTTCGAACTGCTACGGGCATACTCTTGTTGCCTCGAAACTCTTAGAAGTACATGATATCGGCACTGTATCCAGAACTTATAAGGCAAGATGCCTTGCGACTTTTTATTTTTCTGGCAGCTGCTGCTGCTCTTTTGAAGACATGTCTGCGGAAATTTTGTCATGTAACGATGTAAATGCCTCTTTAGAAAATGAACTGATATGCCCGAGTGACATATTGCCCTTTATAGGTCCCTGTGTTTCTTTTTATCCTAAAAAAAATGCATAAACTGTGAAAATCGTCTTTATCGCACTATAGTGACTGATATGAGCTTGATAATGGCAAACTGGATTTAAAATGGCGAGTGACAAAAATAAACCGTTTTGAGGCGGAATAGTTTGTTGGCGTTGTTTCCCTTCTTTTTCGAGCCATCCCCATCCCAAGCCATCTCATGTCCGCTCAGTAGCCTGCAAGGCCGGACGGTTGTATATCGCATCTTGCACCGTCGTTCGACTTTTGGCGGTTCTTCGCCCATCACCAGTGGCAGGAGATATGCTATTTCTTCAACCTTCTGTGAAGACTCTGATAGAAGTACAAGATGTGTCTATGCTGGAATTCACAAAGCGCGGAAAGACGCAGTATAGGGAATACGATAAAACTGTCTTGGTTTTCGGGCAGTGTGCTGAAGTTTAGGGTTAACAAAGTGAAATCAGGCTTGAGAACTACTTCGCCGCGTCCGTTTCAGATGTGGTCAGACAGACGTCAAGTGCCGAATGCCATACGCCCACACAACCAGCAATATCCATAGGATCTTCACAAAAGGTCCCAATATCAAACGTCATTTTTGTACACCCATGCGATGTCCATGCGTCCATTATTAAAAGATCATCTTTTAGTGGATATCCTCATGACCTTACCTTTGTGTGGTCGTGAAGATATCACACAGTGTACATAACTTCGATGTTATAATGTGACTTTCAGTGGACATGCATAGTTCAGCAGATTTCAGCTGCTTTAAATTTTGATTCAGACTAAGTGGAAAGGCAGTGTCTTCAGTAAAGCCCCTCAATTTCATCTTCAAGACCCTGTTGTCCCTTCTCTGCCCCCCCCCCCCCCCCCCCCCCCTTCGCGAGCGAGAAGTCGCGGTCCGCAGATGACTCATGCCGTAGTGCATGATAAAAACGTGGGCAGCTCGTGTGCCGGAGAGGTTGAGGAGAACGTTGGAGAGGCTCGCTGCCTACATTCGCGATCAAGAAATAGTGCATTCTTTGTGGCGAGCGAAAAATATTAAATGCTTTGCCTGCAGGCTTGTTGTATGAAACATTTGTTATGAACATGAATAATGCGTTTATTGGGCGACGCGCTGTCACTTTCATGATATCTTCGGCAACTCTACCACAAAATTAGCGCGGAGTAGCACGCCTTTTTTTTTTTCTTTGATGGCGTCCGCGGCGTTCGTCTCGTTCCCTTCCCTGCCTCCGCTGCGCAGCCACCACAACACAATAGCACAATGCACGTGTTGTCCCTGCGAGCGAGAAGACGCGGTCAATTGACGTGTGTCCACAGATGACACATGCCGTAGTACATGCCTATTTCAATACACTCAGCGGTCGAGTGGCGTCGGCGTATTTTGGGAACGTCTGCTAATCTTGGCGCTTCCGAGTATTGCAGCTTGCGCTTGGTGTAAAGTTCTGCACCCTACCAGTACATTCCTGTACAACCGGAAGCGATCCCCGGAAGCCGGAAGTGTCATTGTGCCTGGCATGCATATGTTGCATAGCTGACACAAGCTCACATCGCCTCAACCGCTCTCCGAGTTGCTGGCAGCCGCATATCGTCGCACGCGCGTCACATGGCCACATCTTCGCTGACGAAGTTGACAGCAGCAGTCATTTCAAGTTGTTAATCGCCCTGTGCACTGCCTTGTTCATGGAGTACGTTTCTTCAAAGGTACGTACGTTTCAGCATCACCTAAGAGCACGACTTTTTCTGCTATGCCTAAAGCAAGAGCGAAGACATGGGCAGCACGCGCAGCTGCGAGGAATACTCGTGCCACGTTTTCTGCTCTTGGTGAACCCGACGAGTGTGCAGAAGTGCATAAACCAGAAATGGTAGTTGGAGGGCTAGCCCGCAATGACAGCCCGGAGCCCACCTCTGTCATGTTTGACCCAGAGTTTATTCCCGCCCAGCCCGGAGCCCACCTCTGTCAAGTTTGACCCAGAGTTTATTCCCGCCGCGCAAGGATCACCTGCGTCATTGGAGCCTCTAGCTTTTTCTTTAAGCGGCGAGCCATTTTGCGCGCGTCGCCTGGCAAATGTGCGAGCGACATTGCTGATATTGACATAAAGTCCATTTTGCGGGAGTGGGTATAGAAGAGAACATTATGCAGAAGGCCGCGACCTCCCTGCTATATATATATATTTTTAACATCACTTTTTGCATGCCTTCATCGCACAATGGGTTGGTGCTTTGCCATTTTTTGTTCGTTTTTTTTTTTTTTGTGAAAAGCTAGGCTGGCTCTTATTAAATCACTTCAGAGAATAATATTGTTGTCTTGCCATGCGTGCGGTGCCAGCTTGTTCACACTGTATATTTTTCTGGATATTATGAAGAGTGTATGAAACTCTTTTCCATTATTGCTGTCATTACGCTCTACTTCTCCTTGTTTTCCTCTCCCTGTTCCTTTAATTACACTGGCTGCAGCTCAGTACTCAGGTGCTTAAGTTATTAAATAGCAACTGCAGCGGCTGGTAACAATTTTTCCTTCTTTTTGGCATTTTAATAATGAACCACAGCTACTATACTGCTGCATTTGTTTCAGTGGCTGCAAGGTCAAACATGCGGTATGTTGCAACAGTGGATGATGTGCAAGCAGCTATAAAGAAATGGCTCCAATATGCTCCATGCAGTCTTAAACAGCAACAGGAAAGGCTTGCAAAACAAGGTATGAAAATTTAGCCACTATTTTGTACAAAACTGTGTGTGTACATACCAGTTAGATGCTTGTTTAAGCATGGCTTGAACAAATTTAAATGAGCGAAAGCTCAACCGTGATTTTGCATGGTTTACCAAGGCTGTACACGGTTTGAATTAGGGGGGTGCTCAAGCTTCTCATTAAAAGTAGATGCGAGAGTGCCTTAACACCACCTTTTCATTCCGCTATTTTTTTAAATTTCTTTAGTTGGTTTTTGGGGAAAGGAAGGCACAGTATGTCTCACTTTTTAGTGGACACCTATGCTTAATTAGGTTGAAGGCATTCAGTCCCAGCGAGGTGAAATCTGAAGTTGCAGCCTGAATAGTGCAGCTTACACTCTAAAACAACTTCCAACCTTAAGTGAAAAAGAAGTGAACACAAATTATTAACTATCCTTGTTAGAGACAACAGGTTGTGAAATTTTTACATTCCTTTAACTACGGGCACGGTGGAACTACGGGCATGTAAATAGGCTTATTTTCTTCGCACGTAAAGGTGTTACATCCATTTTTTTTTTTCACTGTTATATAGCTGTAAGTTCTGTTGCCAGCTTTCAGACAAGTTTGGTTTGTGCATGCGGCCTTTTTTTGTGACTATTTTCTGTTACCTGTCAATTTCTTAATGCCCCACTTTATTGTTCACTTCATCTTTCATATTTTCCAGGAGGCACAAGCACGGACGCAAACTGAAACCCATGAAGAGGGGAAGGTGTTTGAAAGCTTGCAGTCTTTTTGTGAATAAAACTATAATTCACGCTATATGTTTTGCTCAACAGCTATCGCTAGCTCTGCTAAAAGTGCATGCTTGTACATCTTGGCAATGTTCATGCAATGTCTGATTTGGCAACGTCCTCTAGACATCATAATGAATGTCCATGTGGACGTCCACTGTGAGGCAATAGGGACATCTCTTGAATATCCAC